>NC_064755.1:202255-314755 GCF_011397635.1 Epinephelus fuscoguttatus
TATAATTTTGTCAGCACGGCAGTGCCCCGCTCCCACTATGAGACCTGAATGGCCTGCAGTGAATGCTGCATTCAAGTGACGTTGGCATAATCAGAAAAACTCTTTCTGACTGGGAAAATTCAAGAATACCCCCTCATGTCGGAAAACAACTCTGTTGGTCATAATTTCACACAGACGCGCACACTCTCTCTCTTTCACACACACACACACACACACACACACACACACACACACACAGATGCGCACACTCTCTCTCACACTTTGCACGGTATACTGGTACCAACGGTAGACCGCGGCACTAAAACTCCACAGTACATATCAGTGTTTCCGCTACATTCATTTAGCCGCTGCTAAATTATTGCCGCTGCTGCTGCTCCTTCAAAACATTTTTGCAAATGCACCACCACTCTGAGACATCTGTGCACTTGTACAGCGCAGCAGCCAGTATAGTGAGGAGAGCAGCGGTGAGGGGAGTGGGGAGTGGGGGAAGGCTCCTATTTAGGGATGCACCGAATATTGCAAAAAAACACACATTCGGTAGAGTAAAATGAACAGTAACGGTGAATCCCGCCGGTTGTGGGTTGAACAGGGGTCACAGACACGGACAGGAATACGTATTCCTGTCAAATACGGCGGCGCATTATAACGGCTTACCGGCGAAAAAGTCCGGCTCCAGGTGAATAACTTGTTGTCATGACTGCCCAAAAGTACCTAAACAGCTGAGCCATGGCGGCATGTGGTGTATCAGAGGAGAAACTTTAGGGACTGTTCGTTACTTATGAAGGGACTGTTCTTTACTTATGAAGGGACTGTTCTTTACTTGTCAGGGGAGGAGGGTGGCTGGTCGATTTTTATTTCATTTATTTATTTTATTTTGATCCCCCCTATGTTAATCACTTATTGATGCTGTTTTTGAAGTATAAATAAGTCAATAAGTAATTTATTCCATTGGAATATCATTGATGTATTCTAGAAAAGTGATTTATCTTTTTATAAAGGACAAAAGGCACATCTACCTCATTTTTGCTGTGGTATAGTGATACTACTCAGAACTGTTATACTGTCACTGGTATCGTACCGTGGGATCCAATTTTGGTACCGTGACAACACTATCTCACACACACACAGACGCGCTCTCTCTCTCTCTCTCTCTCTCTCTCTCTCTCTCTCTCTCTCTCTCTCTCCTAATATGAGATAAAAGAACAACTGAACCCCATTTACATTCGTGAAAAGGTATTCATTCGAATGAAACCATAAGCCAGCATTCTTTAAACTTATTTTTTTGTTACTATGGAATGCACTTTTTCAGTTTGTTTACATAGACGAGTCTAACTTGTTCAGTGCAATCATTTTCTATCGTTATCGTGCATCCCTAACGAAAATGCCCGCTGCGACCCGTACGAATGTCGTAGAATGACAAAACCAGAACTGGCACGCTCGTCTCATCAAGACCTACAAATCTTGCGCCGTAACCACTGACATAAATCCAACAGGAAGGGCGCTATTGCCCTTTCAATGTAAGATGTCGTTTTTCACAAATTCTCTCTCTCAAAAAATATTTCCTCCTACACCGTTTATCCTATCGATTTCAAACTCGTACACATGACAGACCAAGCCCTACTAAACAATTCCTCTGAACAACTTTGTCATTACTCGAACAGTTTGGATTTTATGCCGTGAAACCAGTTTCAGGATGTGGGTATTTAACTGCCACTTTTCTACCAATACCTGTTTGACTCTGAAGAAGACGCAGTAGCATCGAAACGTCAGTCTGTTTGCACCTTATTAAAAGCTCTGCAGTTTTATCGAGTGCTCTAGCCTCCTTTCATTTGGGTTCAGTCATTTTGGCCCACTTGATGTACTGTCTGCTATTTTGTCCTGTGCTGTGAGCACTGATCCAGTTTTATTTTTGGCTGAAGCGCAAGAGTGCCTTTCTTCAATAATTACTCTTGTTTTGACTGCCAAAGGATGAAGGAACAAAGAAGAAGTGGTTGGAATTTATTTTTGATACAACCTCCACAATACAACCTGGACATTTTATTGTGTTCCCCGTATTTTCCTGAGGACTGCTTCACAACTGGCAACAAATTACTGCTGGATTTTTTTTATTTTTTTTTGGACAAATCTGGAGATTTGGGATCACAACCTGTATGTATGCTTAATGTATTGTGAATCTGTTGTGTAAAAACAAACTAGGAAACTAGGCTAGCTGCTACCGAGTGTTGAAGTGTGGAGTAGGTGGCTGTAGGAGCTAACGTTAGGCTGTACACCCAGTGCTTAGCTGTAGACCTCGGCTAACTGGCTAACCAAAGCTATTGTTTTAACATGCTTTTGCTACTTGGCGTACAGAAAGTTAAACTGCTAGCTGGGTGGTGTCAGTAAGATGAATTTAATGACTGAATTGTGGAGACAGAGCTAACAGAGCTAAGATGTGCAGCATGTCCATATTGACAAAAGTTGACACATTTCTATGTGCGATGCCCGAGCTAAGCAGTTACTGCCACTAGCACGAGCGATTAGCCAACAGGCAACAGTCAGACTGGGGGTGGAAGTAAGAGCTACATTTAATTGTCAAAATGTGTGGCTGCCCTTGGAGTTTGGTTGTGAATCGGCTTTTAAGGAGGACCTATTATTCCCTTTTCCTTGTGTTTTACACAGCATTATAGCTGTAGGTCTTGGCTAACCAGCTAACCAAAGCTAGTGCTTTGAAATGCTTTTGCTATGCGGCATCCAGTTACACTGCTAGTCTCAGTAAGATGAATTTAACAAATAAATTGTGGAGAGTCTAACAGAGCTTACATTGCGCAGCATGTCCATATTGACTAAAGTTTCAACATGTCTATCTGTGATGACTGATCTGAACAGCTAACTGCTGCTAGCTCGAGCGATTAGCTGACAGGCAGCAATCAGACCTGCATTTATTTGTCAAAATGTGTGGCTGTACTTGGAGTTTGATTGTGAATCGGCTTTTATTATATGTTTTAATGAAAATGTATAACGTGTTTTTATTACTTGTGTGTGTGTGTGTGTGTGTGTGTGTGTGCACATGTCTATGTGTGGGTGAAATGTTTGACCGTATAACACAATAAATAGTAGTAATGTTATTGTATGAAGCGTCCATAGCGCAAAATAATATAACTTTAGTTTATGAAGAGATAAGACGGAGCCCTCTCCTTTCCTTTTATATGCTTTACTCACAAGTGTGTGAATTGACCTGGATATGAAGCGTCCATAGCGCCAAATAATATAATGGTAGTTTCTGAATAGCTAAGATGAAAATAAATAAATAAATAAATCAGCAGCGGCAGTCATATTTTAGCAGTGGAGCACCCCCGCTGTTAGTTGCATATTGGGGAAACCATGGACGTCTTTAGACCTGGGCATTCCTGGCTATAGCCCTGGATCTTTTGGACTCAGCTCCGGATCTTTTAAGCCTCCGTTTTTTTTTTTTTTTTTTTGTTTTTACTAATAAAGCACCTTGTTTCCAACTTAAGTCTGATTTATGGTCCTGACGTACCTACGTCGTTGCTGTGACGCCGCCGTGAACCCTTCGAACTTCTCTGTCACTCCATTTCGTCGAGATGCAATTCACTGCCAGAGCGGTAGGGGGCTGTGTTCCTTTCCTGAATGGTTATTGTCGTCTCTAGTTGATCCTTTGTTTAGCTTCCGGCTTTTCTGTTCACAGTGAACAATGGCGACCGAGAGAGAGAGTATCATGCTAGAGTTGGAATTGTTGGATGTCGAAGAAAGTATGTTAATACTGCAACATCGCAATAGAAAAAGGAGGAGAAGTAGGAGATGGGATGTGCGCCCATTGAACCAACTGAGGCAGAATATGGGAATACGTTCGACCTCTGCGAGACCTGGACGAAGAAATGCACTTCAGGTAACTATAGTTCTCAGGCATCATGCCTGATTTCAGGCCTAGAGCAGTCTCAAATTCATATGATACTTATTTCAGATGTCTTGTTACCATTGTTTTATTATGTGGTGTGTATTTAATGTTTTATGTAGGACTAATGAGATGGAAATTAGCTTTCTGCTAAATCTGGTGTGCCCATCTTCTTGTTTCTTGTAAATGATCAATGCAAGCACATGTCCCTAAACTAACTAAATAAATAAATAAAATAAATAAATAGTATGGAAGCCCATTTCCATTATGATATTTGAGTTTAAAAGTTGAAGTTATGTGATAAAATGTTATATAAAAAAGTTATAGTTTAGAGATAAAGTCAAAATTATGAGAAAATGTTGAAATTATGAGATAAAAAGACATATTTATGAGGTAATTATGACCTTTTATCTCATAATTTTGATTTATCATGGGGATTTTTTTTGCTTGTGGAAATGTGCTTTCATACATTGTATACATTTTCTCCTGGACAACTTTTCAGGCTCACAAATCTTTTCTTGTTTTTTTTTTCTTGTTTGCTCCTGCAGGTACTTTAGAATGTCAGCAAGTCGATTTGACGATCTGCTTCATTGTTTGCAGCTGCTGATATCTCACCAGAGCACACACTCCATGCCTGTTGATGCTGCCCAGAGACTTGCAGTCACTTTGAGAATTTTAGCGTCTGGTGGCAGCCGACAGGCTATTGCAGCAAGCTTCAAGTTGTCCTCCAGCACTGTGTCTGCTGTACTGTCAGAGGTCTGCAAAGCTTTATGGAGGGCCCTGCAGCCTTAATTTCTTCCATGCCCTTCAACTAGCCAGTGGGAAGCTATTGCTGCAGACTTTTGGCGATTGTGGAACTTCCTGAACTGCACAGGAAGAGTCGACGGGAAGCATGTCAACATAAAGGCATCGCCACGCTCCGGGAGTGACTACTTCAACTACAAGGATTGTCACTCCATTGTTATGATGGCAACGTGTGATGTAAGGTATTGCTTTTTTTTTTTTTTTTTTAAATTATTAGGGCCCGAGCACCTAGCGGTGCAAGGACCCTATTGAAATGCAAGGATTTTTTATTATTAGGGCCCGAGCACCTAGCGGTGCGAGGACCCTATTGAAATGCAAGGATTTTTTATTAATATTATTATTATTATTATTATTCCTCCAAATGAATTGCCTTTTTGGGAGGCTTAACATACCCGAAAACTCATGAAACTTTGCACACATCTCAGAACTGGTGAAAAGTTTGATATTTTAAGGGTCTTGTGCGTGGGTTCCAAAAAATGTCTCATTAGCACCCCCTACAAAAGTGAGGAAACAGCCCCTGAAGCTAGTTTAACCTACATGTATGAAACTCGGCAGGCTTATGTAACACTCCAGGACCTACAAAAAAGTCTCTTGGAGGCATGCTCTAAACCCAACAGGAAGTCGGCCATTTTGAATTTCCTGTGCAATTTTGATGCATTTTTGGCCATTTCCAGGGGTCATAAATGAACGAACTAGACCTAGAGATTTCATCCGATCGACTTCAAACCATGGTCTGTCCCATCCCAAGACCTTGAAGATGAAAAGTTATCAAAAGCTTGAGTTTTCGTCAATGCGTGTGACCGTGGGATGGCGTCAAAGTTAGGGGTCTCGTCACTAAACAGGAAGTAGTTTATAACTCCAGCATACATGGTCCAATCTTGCCCAGACTTCACAGGATTGATGACAGTCCCGCCCTGAACACATCTACATGTCAATAATTAGAGATAAACATAGCGCCCAGGAAATGTCATGTTTTAGACTTTAATGTACATCTCCTACAGACTTGACCAGATCCACTTCAAACTTGGTGAAAAAAGTCATAAGACATTGATGACGCTTTATTGTGGAAACTGTGAGTTTTCGTCAAAGGGCGTGGCCACGGTCTGGCGGCGAACTTTGATGTTTCGCCGTGATGATAAACTTTGCTGTAACTTGACTCCACATGGGAATATCTTGCCAAAACTTCACACATATGATGACAGTCCAGCCCTGAACGCATCTACAGAGGAATTTTGAATCACCGCCATAGTGCCACCTTCTGGCAACAGGAAGCTGCTTCAACATTCTTTGATGTCCCGCTTCTAGCAGGTTAATCAGACCCACCTCAAACTTGCTGGTCTAAGTCCTGAGAGCTTGATGATACTTAAAAATGAAGCTTTTGAGTTTTCATCAAACGCTGTCACCGTGGCGCCACCTTGTTCGCCATCAAACACGATGTTGTTTTGAAGGGACAAGGGATGCTTAAAAACTCACCAAACGTGGCACACACATCACAAGTCACAAGTCCTGTTATCTGATGTGATTTTTGTGCTTTGATGCACCAAGATGGCTCAACAGCACCCCCTAGAATATTTCAATTAAGCAGCCCCCAAAGCTGGTTTGACCTGCATGTATGAAACTTGGCAGGCACCTGTAACACTCTATTACGTACAAAAAAGCCTCTTGGAGCCATGCTCCAAAACCAACAGGAAGTCCGCCATTTTGAATTTTCTGTGCAATTTTGGTGCATTTTTGGCCATTTCCAGGGCTCGTAAATTAACGAACTTGTCCTACAGATTTAATCAGATTGGCTCCAAACTTGGTGAAAACAACAAAAACATGATGTATAATTACTGCACTCTCCAAATCCCTCTAGCGGAAAGAGGAAGTGATACAAAATGTGAAATGTCGTTCCAGCACTGTATCAAAGATATGCAAAGTCACTCCTGCATGCGATGTCTAACTTTGACAGAAATGAACTGACGCATCAGAAGGCGTCCTGCCAGCTCTCCCGAGTTGCGTGAAGGTGCGAGGGCCCGTTCATTGCTTCTTGCAGCTTTAATTATTATTATTCCTCCAAATGAATTGCCTTTTTGGGAGGCTTAACATGCCCGAAAACTCATGAAACTTTGCACACATCTCAGAACTGGTGAAAAATTTGATATTTTAAGGGTCTCGTGTGCGGGTTCCAAAAAATAGCTCAGTAGTGCCCCTTACAAAAGTTTGAGGAAACAGCCCCTGAAGCTAGTTTAACCTACATGTATGAAACTCGGCAGGCTTATGTAACACCCAGAGACGTACAAAAAAGCCTCTTGGAGGCATGCTCTAAACCCAACAGGAAGTCGGCCATTTTGAATTTCCTGTGCAATTTTGGTGCATTTTTGGCCATTTCCAGGGCTCGTAAATTAACGAACTTGTCCTACAGATTTAATCAGATTGGCTCCAAACTTGGTGTATGTAAGCGTGACTACGTTGTGACCAAAAGTTATCTCAGGATTTGCCCAGTGTTGAATGGCGTGCACGCTGCCAAGCGTTGAATCTTGAGGTCTCGCCATGAAAAACGAAGTTGCTGTAGCTTTGGCATAAATGGTCCTGTCTCCACCAAACTTCACATGATTCATATTAGTCCCGCCCTGAACACATTTTCATTACCATATTTCCTGATACTCATAGACCCACCTAGTGGCGACAAGAAGTAGGTCTCATCAAACAGTTATCTTTCGATTTATCTGAAAGTTACGTGCTGTGGTGTATATTTGATGTACAAAAACATGATGTATAATTAGTGTGCTCTCCAGCTCCCTCTAGTGGAAAGAGGAAGTGATACAAAATATGAAGTGTGTCATTCCAGCACTGTATCAAGGATATGCGGAGTCACTCCTGCATGTGATATCTAACTTTGACAGAAATGAACTGACGCGTCAGAAGACTTCCTGCCAGCCCCGAGTTGCGTGAAGGTGCGAGGGCCCGTTCATCGCTGCTTGCAGCTTTAATTATTATTTTTATTTTTATTTTATTATTTTCTTTAACAAACGAACAACATACAGACAGTATATAAGAAAATAGCAAACAACAGAAGACCCAGGGGTTACATTACATAAAAAAGTTGCACTGGGTACAGATATTTAGTGTTTTATTAGCCTTTAGATCAGTCAAAGTATTAAGTAACTTAAAATAATGCTCAATTTCTTTCTGATAGGTATCGCTTCACCATGGGGGGCATTTTCACGAGAGCAAATTTGGTTCGATGCTGCTCGACCATGAGCTTTATCTGCCTGCACCAGCAAAACTCCCCGGAACAGAAGTCCCCCATGTGATTGTCGGTGATGCTGCCTTCCCCCTACATTGCAATCTCATGTGTCCCTTCCCAGATATGGCACAGACTTAATTTCACACTTAATTTTCATTGTAATGGCCACTTACTTTTGTTTGTAATTCACATGATTGTGACACAACAATGTTCTATTTATTAATACTCTACTGTGTACTTTCCTATGCAGGGACAAATCTGAGCATGGAGAAGCTGACCTTCAATTACTGTCTTTCCAGAGCCAGGCGGGTTATTGAAAACAGCTTTGGAATCATGGTGGCAAGGTGGAGGATTCCTGGGCGACATGTTGAGTTCCTGCCAGAGGAGGTCGTGGATGTTGTAAAGGCATGTGTTGTCCTGCACAACTACCTGGCCTACACAGACGAACTGAACACACCAGAGACCAGAAACATACCACCAAGCTTTGCGGACTCAGATTCAGGTGGACCAGTGGAGCCTGGGGAGTGGCGAAGACTGGTAGCAGGGGACTCAAATCTGGTGGGATCCATAGATCCCTCACAGATGTCAAGGAGCCGTTCAACCAGAGTTGCCCAGGCTGTCCGCAATGATTTGACTGCCTTCTTTCAGTCACCGCAGGGAATTGTACCATGGCAGAACGACATAGTGTGCCGTGGCACTCTTGGCTAGTACAGATCAAATTACTGAGTCATAATATTATTGAAATTGCTCATATTGCTGTCATCATGTTTTGTAAACAGATGTTTTGGGAATAAACAAGTCCAAATGTGTGCTGTGATAAATGCTTCTATGTTTTCATAGTATCAATATTTTCATCTATGAAATATTCAAAATTGTGCATCATTATTTCCCAGAGGCCAATGCAACATTCCTTTTGAGTGGAGCAAAATAAATACAAGTTATTTCCTCATCCCAGTATTGTTTTTGTAATTCCACTAACAACAGCTATAGGTGATAACGAGAGAAAAATTCACATTCACGGTTCACATTCACTTCGTGATGGTTAAAATTGTTTTTCGTGACAATGATGAAAAAAGTTAGTCTGGAGCCCTGGTTTTCAGAATGGTGTACATTTTTAACTACCATGTGAGTGTGAATAAATTTCAGTTGTGAAATGAACATGCATTGGTAATGTGCAGGAAGTACAAAAGGGCAAAAATCCAACATTAATAAAAACTCAAATATAACAAGTTAACCTATTAATATACCTATATAGGTGTGTATATAAAAAAAGAAACTATATATATTAAACTATTATCTGAACTAAAACAGCGCAAGACTGGTACATTAATGTACAAGTATAAAGTGTAACTCGCATTAAAACAGGTGAATATTTAAACATATATAATTCATGCTTATTAGTGTTCACTTGTTTTAATGAGTTACATTTTTACACTTTAATAGATTATAGCACAATAGTTTATATATATATATATATATATATATATATATATATATACATACATATATATATATATATATACACAGTACAGGCCAAAAGTTTGGACACACCTTCTCATTCAATGCATTTCTTTATTTTCATGACTATTTACATTGTAGATTCTCACTGAAGGCATCAAAACTATGAATAAACACATGTGGAGTTATGTACTTAACAAAAAAAGGTGAAATAACTGAAAACATGTTTTATATTCTAGTTTCTTCAAAATAGCCACCCTTTGCTCTGATTACTGCTTTGCACACTCTTGGCATTCTCTCGATGAGCTTCAAGAGGTAGTCACCTGAAATGGTTTCCACTTCACAGGTGTGCCTTATCAGGGTTAATTAGTGGAATTTCTTGCTTTATCAATGGGGTTGGGACCATCAGTTGTGTTGTGCAGAAGTCAGGTTAATACACAGCCGACAGCCCTATTGGACAACTGTTAAAATTCATATTATGGCAAGAACCAATCAGCTAACTAAAGAAAAAGAGTGGCCATCATTACTTTAAGAAATGAAGGTCAGTCAGTCCGGAAAATTGCAAAAACTTTAAATGTGTCCCCAAGTGGAGTCGCAAAAACCATCAAGCGCTACAACGAAACTGGCACACATGAGGACCGACCCAGGAAAGGAAAACCAAGAGTCACCTCTGCTTCTGAGGATAAGTTCATCCGAGTCACCAGCCTCAGAAATCGCAAGTTAACAGCAGCTCAGATCAGAGACCAGATGAATGCCACACAGAGTTCTAGCAGCAGACCCATCTCTAGAACAACTGTTAAGAGGAGACTGCGCGAATCAGGCCTTCATGGTCAAATAGCTGCTAGGAAACCACTGCTAAGGAGAGGCAACAAGCAGAAGAGATTTTTTTGGGCCAAGAAACACAAGGAATGGACATTAGACCAGTGGAAATCTGTGCTTTGGTCTGATGAGTCCAAATTTGAGATCTTTGGTTCCAACCGCCGTGTCTTTGTGAGATGCAGAAAAGGTGAACGGATGGATTCCACATGCCTGGTTCCCACTGTGAAGCATGGAGGAGGAGGTGTGATGGTGTGGGGGTGTTTTGCTGGTGACACTGTTGGGGATTTATTCAAAATTGAAGGCACACTGAACCAGCATGGCTACCACAGCATCCTGCAGCGACATGCCATCCCATCCGGTTTGCGTTTAGTTGGACGATCATTTATTTTTCAACAGGACAATGACCCCAAACACACCTCCAGGCTGTGTAAGGGCTATTTGACCAAGAAGGAGAGTGATGGAGTGCTGCGGCAGATGACCTGGCCTCCACAGTCACCGGACCTGAACCCAATCGAGATGGTTTGGGGTGAGCTGGACCGCAGAGTGAAGGCAAAGGGGCCAACAAGTGCTAAACACCTCTGGGAACTCCTTCAAGACTGTTGGAAAACCATTTCAGGTGACTACCTCTTGAAGCTCATGGAGAGAATGCCAAGAGTGTGCAAAGCAGTAATCAGAGCAAAGGGTGGCTATTTTGAAGAAACTAGAATATAAAACATGTTTTCAGTTATTTCACCTTTTTTTGTTAAGTACATAACTCTACATGTGTTCATTCATAGTTTTGATGCCTTCAGTGAGAATCTACAATGTAAATAGTCATGAAAATAAAGAAAACGCATTGAATGAGAAGGTGTGTCCAAACTTTTGGCCTGTACTGTATATATACACTGGACTATATTATCATATACCTAATAATTGATGAAAATACAAATACATGAAATTCTCAGAGTCAGAATCAGATTCAGAGTGGACTTTATTGCAATAACAACAAACAAACTTGTAAAGTATAAACTTAAGTATATGTGTAATGGTCCAGTGCAAGAAAAGTAGATAAAGGTACGTTGATGCAAAAGTTAACATAACAAATTAACAAAAGAGATAATGGAAATCAAATTAAAACAATACATCCAAAAAAATCACACAAACACACACACAAAGAAAATAGCACTTTTATCTGAAAGTTCACTGCTGCTTCATGCTGTCATACAGTAGCTGAAGAACTTCAAACATGACATCAAGCCGCTTCTCATCAGCACCCTCCTGAGAAAATCAGCCACAGTTTCACCAAACCTGGAGCACTCATCCCTGGTGTCCTGTGTCAACCTCTGGTGCAGTTCCAACCGCTTGTCGTGAAACTCAGCCAGCTGCTTCATGAACAGCTCATCCTGGTCCCTGTGCTTCCTTTTCTGTCCCATCCGTGACACAGGAGAGGACAGCAGGGAAAGCGGGGACAGCGTGGACGTCGAGGGCAGCGGGGACGGCTGAGTGGACACTGAGGGCAGCAGGGACGGCTGAGTGGACACCGAGGGCAGCAGGGATGGCTGAGTGGACACCAAGGGTTGCTGTGAGCAGGATGACGGCGGAGGGTCATCTGAGGAGGGTGACGATGGCTCCATGCTGGATGCTGGAGATGTTTGGGGAGAGGGGGTTCCTTCCTGTGATAGTGAAAAAGCAGACATTTTAGTCAAATGCAACATACACATAAATGTAAAATTACTACTAATTCAAAAATATCTTATAACACAGAGGGAGCATTTTACTACATGATGTGTACTTTTAAGTACATTTTGCTGATAATATTTACGTACTTTAACTTAAATAAGGTTGTGAATGCAGGACTTTAACTTGTAGTGGAGTACACACTGTGGTATGAGAGGTATTAAAGGATGTGGAATCTTTGTCCACCACTGCATAATGTGTAGTTTTTGTGAGAAATGCATGGATTAACGGAGCTATGAAGACGGCATGAGTTCTGTGGAAAACAACAGGTTGGGGAGTGGGGGAAATTATTGGTTTTGTTAATCATGCCCTAGCATTGTTAGCTTAGCTTGCCCAAACCGAGAGGCTACCAGTAAAGAAAAATGAACTTATATTTACCTGTGCATCATAATTTGACTCCGTCTGTTGATGCTTCATGTGTGGAGCCAACCAGGACAGAAAGGTGTAGAAAGCAGGGACTTTTTTTCCACCTGGATCCCCGCTTTGTGAGGCCTACTTTTTCCTCAGGTGGATGTACAGTATTTGTCCCTGAGGTTTTTCCATCTCTTCAAGCAGTCCACCACGTCCAGGCCAATGTTCTGTGATATCTCCCTCCAAGAATTTTGTGCCATCTGGCAGTCTTTGTAGTGAGGTGATTGTAAAGGTACTCATATTTTCTGACTTCCTCAATGAGTCGCTCCTCGACTTGATCCATGCTCCATCCGTGTACAGTAACAAGATGTTTAAAGATGGCGGGGATGGCGCAATCTGGAAATACAGAACCGGAAATACGTTGCTACCAAGCAAACCGATTACAGCCCTCTTGGTCTGCGCTGGGTCTGCATCGCCTCGACGTGTAGTTACATTTTTTGGGAGGTGCACGTCAGGCTACGCCAGGGGCTATGGTGAGCCTCCTGCGTAGCCACGTACCCTACGACGTAGGTACGTCGTTGATTTAACGCAGGACCATAAATCAGGCTTTAAAGTCCACGGCACGGCACAGGAGCACAACAGACAGCAGCGCACGCAGCACAGCAGTACAGCAGCACAGCAGCACACAACACACTCACTGTCACACCAGCTTACATAGCATATGTACATGACTATATGTTTGATATTTTTTTGTATATCCCTAATAGTGTATACACATACAACTGTCCGTTTCGTTTTTTTTCATATATTTCCCATTCCAAACTGACCAGTACACACCATCTAAATGTGAAACAGATTTACTTTTCTGTGCTTTGGAGGCTCTATCTCGCAATAGATTGGTCGATTTGAGTCACTGACACCTTGTTTGATTCATTAGAGCCAACAGCACCAACACGAGATTGACAGCACTGTAAGCCAATCAGAGTCAGCAGAACGCCATTGTGGGGGAGGTTTTGGCTGCCGTATGCTGCCATTGTTAAGCTTCCGCCCAGGTCCTAAAGCCTATCATGTTCGCCTAGATTCATTTGAATTCAGCACATGTCCGTCTACCAGGACATACCGTGTTTTACCGGTAGAATAAACTTTTCACAGCAAAACAACAATGGCAAGAGAAATTTTACAACTATCGTTCGACGAAACGATTTGTGTTGTTGTTGTTCTTTGGCCTCTATCTCTCTGATGCTTTGGTGTACTGTGCTTTGGCGGACATGTGTGGAAACAGCAGAGCCCCAGCTTTCATTTGAGATGAATGTGTGTGTGTGTTTTGCATAAAGTGGCGTTGAGTTAGAGCCCAAAATATGGTGTGTGGGTCAGCATATTGGTGCTGTATGGAGTTTGATTTGATGTTATTCATTTAGTTGTTGTTTGAGCTGTGTTTGGGGCATGTAAAAAGGGTTTGTTACAGCCTTGTAGCCCAAGTTCTGCTGTTTAATTTGATGTGCAGCATCACTATATTCTTCATGATCAGTGCATTGTTTCACACTGTTTTTGCAAAGGGTTTAACAGCTTTTAACCAACAATTTGGGCAACCCAATAATAGAAGACGAATGCTCATTCTTTGTCAAAATTCTTTGTCAAAATAAAAATCACATGTTTAACAGGGAATTATTCAAAATTTTCCCAGGGGAGAAACCCCTGGACCCCCGGGTAAAAACCATACACCATACACACCTGTTTGCATCCCTGGAATATGTATGTTTGGTCTGCTTATTTTACAGGGAGGGGACAAAACTGTTTAGCATTTTAGATGTTGACCATGGATGGGTATAGTTATGTCTTACACACTGATTTAGACAGCACGCTAGTTCAGCTAATAGCAAATTGTTACTAATAAGCTAAAATAACAGCTGTCTGTGTAGACTAACTTATCGTAAATTTGGCAGATACTTTTAAACTTAGCTGCTGGCTGAGACAAACAGCCCCTCTCTCTCTACCAGCACAGGACAGGAGGACAGGATAACAGAGGACAGCAGGACTGGCTTACAGTGACTGATAAAAAAAAAAAAAAAAAAAAACTTCACTCAGTTTTGTCATGTCAAGAATATTATTTATACAGTGATGTTGCTAAAAATTACTGTTGCTGCTCTGGAAACAACATTTAGTTATATTCAAAATATTCAGTTATCCTGTTCTGAATTTATTCTTTTTAAATTGATATGTTTTCTAAAAAGCAATTATCACAGGACATGCCTGTTCTGATGATACAAGTCAGCGATCCTGAAATGTGTGTTTCTCTTCTATAATACACATTCTAACATCTTGGAGGCGACGTCTTTCCACATATGGGCTTCCTTCGCCTTTCAAACGGGGCAGAGCACTGTGGGAAACAGTAGGAAAGACACAGCCCGAGGGGGAACCGGGATCTGACACAACACCGGAGGGAGAAGCAGGTCCATGGAGCTGTGCGCCGGATGAAAAAACAAGCGTGTCACACTGAATGCGCGCCGAGTCTGAACCTTCAACACTCATCTCTTCTTCATTGGACAGGACAGCCTACTAGGATAACCTTACAAAAACTTAGCGATTCAACCCGCAGTGGTTAAAAGACTTTCCTTGGCTTGTGTACGATCAGGCCAAAAAAAGCAATGTTTTGTAAATACTGTATGGGGGCCTACTGTGTCACAAAAGAGGAGCTGCCCTTCACCAAATTTGGCCCATTATTATGCTCCTCAAGAAGAACGGTATAAATGTCAGTGCAACATATGACAATCATGTGCGCTGTGCTGAAATGATAGGGCAAATAGCGGACAAAATTCTACGAAAGAGTGCGAGGTACGTTTGGCTCACTGAAGATGGGAAACCAGCGAATAAACTTGACAGACAGCAAGAAGACTGATGTGCATTGAAAACATTCAACACTGTTAATTTTTCATGTTTAAATGTGAAAAAACCAATTTAATTGATGTTCAACAATATATAACTGCATTTCTGATCAGAATCAAATTAATTTCACCAATAAACATGTTTACTAACTGTCCACCTGGGTGTGTTACAAAATGTTTCTTTGTGCTACTAAAATTTTTAACTTGCTAGCACCAGTGCTACCACCTAAAAAAGTAAGCGTACAGCCCTGCTGCATCACATTATCACATGCCTTTGACTTTGTTATGATGTTAGAGCAGGAAAAACATTACAGTGCCCTCCAAAAGTATTGGAACAGTGAGGCCAATTCCTTTATTTTTGTTGTAGACTGAAAATATTTGGGTTTGACATCAAAAGATGAATATGGGACAAGAGATCAACATTTCAGCTTTTATTTCCAGGTACTTACATCTGGATCTGATACACAACTTAGAAGATAGCACCTTTTGTTTGAACCCACCCATTTTTCATGCGAGCAAAAGTATTGGAACATGTCACTGACAGGTGTGTTTTGTTGCCCAGGTGTCTCCCAGTTACACTGATTATTCAAACAATAAATAGCACTGAATGTCTGAGCTCAGTTTCAGATTGGGTACGATAGATTTTGCCTGTGCAGACTGCATTTAGAGGTGGAACCAACATGAAAACCAGAGAGCTGTCTATGGGTGAAAAAGAAGCAATTGTGAATCTGAGAGAAGATGGACAATCAATCAGAGCCATTGCAAAAACATTGGCCATAGCCAGTACAACCATTTGGAATGTCCTGAAGAAGAAAGAAACCACTGGTGTACTAAGCAACAGACGTCGAACAGGAAGACCAAGGAAAACATCAGCAGTTGATGACAGAAACATTGCGAGAGCTGTAAAGAAAGACCCTAAAACAACTGTTAGTGACATCAGCAACAACCTCCAGAGGGCAGGAGTGAAGGTATCACAATCAACTGTTAGAAGACTTCATGAACAAAAGTACAGAGGCTACACCAGAAGATGCAAACCACTCATTAGCAAGAAGAATAGGAAGGCCAGGCCGGAATTTGCCAAAAGGTACAGAGATGAGCCTCAAAAATTTTGGGAAAAAGTTTTATGGACTGATGAGACAAAGATTAACTTTTTCCAAAGTGACGGAAAGGCGAAAGTTTGGAGAAAGAAAGGATCTGCTCATGATCCCAAACATACAAGCTCATATGTGAAACACGGTGGAGGTAATGTCATGGCTTGGGCATGGCTTCTTCTGGGACAGGCTCTTTCATCTTCATTGATGATGTAACACATGATGGCAGCAAAAATGAACTCAGAAGTCTACAGAAACATTTTGTCTGCTAATTTAAAGAAAGATGCAACCAAACTGATTGGGAGATCCTTCATCATGCAGCAAGATATCGACCCAAAACACACTGCCAAAACAACAAAGGAGTTCATCAGGGGCAAGAAGTGGAAGGTTTTAGACTGGCCAAGTCAGTCTCCAGACTTAAACCCAATAGAGCATGAATTTTACCTGCAAACAACAACTGAAAGAGGCTGCAGTGAAAGCCTGGAAAAGCATCACAAACGAAGAATGCAAAAGTTTGGTGATGTCAGTGGGTCACAGGCTTGATGCAGTTATTGAAAGCAAAGGATTTGCAACTAAATATTAAGTCTCATTCACTTTAATCTATTTTATGTTTATATGTTCCAATACTTTTGCTCACCTAAAAATTTTGTGTTCCATTACAAATAATGCTATCTTCTATGTTGTGTATCAGATCCAGATGTAAATACCTGGAAATAAAAGCTGAAATGTTGATCTCTTGTCTCATATTCATCTTTTGATGTCAAACCCAAATGTTTTCAGTCTACAACAAAAGTAAACGAATTGGACTCACTGTTCCAATACTTTTGGAGGGCACTGTATATATATACGTATATATATATACATCAACACCTATAAAAGGCATAGGTTTCAAACCAAGTACGAGACCTCATATTGAGTTGGAGGAGAAAGAGGGAGAAACTTAAACAGAGCTAGTAGACCCTCATGTCTCAACATATCACCCTGGCGACTCTGTTATTACAGAGGAATCTGAGCAAAAATGTATTCTTTTAGCTTAGTTTTACCCTCAGCAAAGGTTGTAAAACAGACCCCATATGCAGTAATTTGAAAATTATTTTATTTTTCTTACCAACTTTTTTTTTTTTTAATTCGTTTATTTTTTTTTTTATCAGGGACCATGCACAGAGAACATTGGACTCAACAGAGTAAAGATGCACTGCACCAGATTATAGCTTTTTCGCTAGTTTCCATCTGCAGTCCCTGAGGCAGGCAAAAAAAGAAATAACAAGAGAAAAATTAAAATATTACAAAGAGACATATAAAAAGACAGACTGAAACGGTACAAGAAAATAGAGTGCATTGAAATCCATGGGACAATGCACACACAGCGTCCAAAGTGCGAGTGCTCACAGTTCCAGAAAACAGTCATACAAGGTGCACATGCCCATACAGAGCGCAAAGTGCAATGAGGCAGATAGAACACCCACATGTCTCATTTGGTCTTCATGTAATCTGTACATAAAGTGCATGGTGCAAGATGAAAACAAAATAATCACAGCACAACATAATCATTGTCAGATAAAAGGTATGAAATGGTTGTGGCAATACTTGAAATATATACAAGAAAGGTCGATTCAGGGAAACAATTAATAAAAAACACAAGGAACTCAATATTTGAATTCAATATTTTACAGACTGTAGATGACCTGATGAGGCTCGTCTTCCCCAAAATCCCCATCCCAAAGGACCTGGCATCCCAGTATGAGAGACCATAAAAGGAGGAAGTGGTTGCCTTAGATGTCTCTCACTTTAGCCAAGGGGCAGTACGATGGCCAACGCAGTGACCAGCCAGAACAGGAAACTTGTGGTGTATCGATAGTACAACACAGGATGGGATAGACGCCTGAATGGAAAGAATTGGACACTATTAGTGTTGCAGATAAAATGCTACTGTGTTTATATTTATACATCTATAGTACATGTTTTGTAGTTTTTGTTTTTTACATTTGCTGATAATAAAGTTCTTATGACAAAAGACTTATTTGTCATTTCTTTATGTTTTTTTTTTTTTTTTTGTATAATGAAACCGAAGTGTTCAGGATTGAGTTTACACAGTTGTATCTTATTACATGTCATAAAAACATACTCTTCTTCAGTTCTGTGCCATAAGGGTCCATAATCATACGTGTAAATGTTGTGGATGTTCTGTGGGGTATACGGATTCAAACAGTCAGGCTCCAGGCCTGGATGGTGTATCAAGCATGTAGGATGAACTGGAACCTGGTCCATTACCCCAAAACTAATAGGAAAAAAATAGACACAAGGCATACTGTTTAATAAGTAAGCAAATATAGGATCAAGAATCAACATCACTGCATAAAACAAATACTGATCCAGGAAGCAACAGTGTTTTTCTATGAAACTTTGATTTCATATAAATGATATAGAGAAACTGTGATACATTGTGGTACATATTGTAGATTACAAACACAAGGTGAAGATGATTATAAAATGCAGCTACATTTTAGTAGAATGGGTTCAGTAAACATGACAGCTAAGACATCTGAATGTACCAGTTATTTCTATTATGTTTTTGTATAATACAGAAATCTGTCATTTCAATCTGCTGTGGTAAAATTGATGAATTCACGGGTTCAAACTTTTGTGGTTTTAACGGGGAATGTGGTAGTAGCAGAATTTATAATACCTTTGGTATTATTACCCAACACATGCTACTTAGTCTGATAATAGATAAGGCTGCTTAGATTAAAAGAACTTATTCTTTACACCACGTCATCTAACAGCTGAATGCTGCTGTTGGTGTTTCCATGTTATGTAGTAACTGACTATATTCTTAGAAAGCTTTTGTACTCTGCAGCAGATGTTTCCAACTTTATTTAGTCAGAGGGCAGATATACAGTTATTACCATAATGTCAGATAAGTTACAGTTATAATGTTACAACCGAAATATAAGACGGCTACAAAATAAAAACTTACCACTGAGGAGAAAAGTCCAGCTCCAGTGTTTATTTTGAAGCGGAGTCTGTCGGCTTGTGTTTCTTCACTCAAATTGATGAGGGGGAACAGACGCCATTTTTAGCTTAGCCTTTGTTGATGTTTTGAGGCAGCCTCTGGAGGTGAAGTCATATAAGGTAAGGGGCGTGACATTTCCGACACACTCTAAGCGTTGCACCAATCAGAGCAGACTGAGCAAGCTGACCAATCAGAGCAGACTGGGCTGCTGGGGAGGCGAGACATATCACCATCTGCTGAAGCAGTGAGCAGTACAAGACAAATAATGTATGTATTGAACATTAAATAGACTTGCACCGATTACAATTTTTTGGGCCGATACCGATATCCGATTTGCAGAGTGTTTGGATGGCCGATTCCGATTTTGGCCAATTCCGATTTCATTTTTTTCAAACCACTTTACAGCACACAAGATACTGCAATATTTTCTATCTTTGCTTTTATTAGAACATTTTAACCAAGATACAACCAGCTTTCAATAATTATCTCAAACAAACAAACAAAAACTGTTTATTAACCTGTTATTAACTTCAAGTACAGTATTAAAATAAATAAGTAAAAAAAGGCATACATAAATAATAACATAGATAAATAAAATAATAATTCTTGGTGTATAGCATTTGTGGGTAATTTCTTGAATAGACAAAAAAAGTAAAAATATCTCCTGTGGAATATTCACACAGGTCTTCAGGACGCACCCACCAGTAAGTGCACGGACACACGCATCTTCGTCACACGGACACGCGCCTCATCAGTTTAAAGCGGCACAGTGCAGCAGTAAGAGCTCCGCAGTTCAGTTTAACACGGACAGTTAAGAACTTTCTTCTTCTCTCTTTTGATGTATGTGTGTGAATGATTAAGGTGAGAAGCCGCCCATGTTTTACTTCCTCACATCGCCCAAGCTGTGAGTTGCACATGTGTGTGTGTGTGCGCTGATGATGTTACACGATGTCAATCATGCGGCCTGTTGGGAATTTGACCGGCGTTTTAATTCGTCATATTTTAGACTGACCGGCCGGTCACAGGTCATGGCCGATCACATGAAAACCAGCCCGATTCCGAGCACTGCCGATAAATCGGTGCAAGTCTAACATTAAAGCACACAAATCTATTCCAATAGATCCCAATATTACATACTTATATGAATATGACCCTGAAAAAAGCATAGTAGGTCTCCTTTAGTGCACCAGAGCTGGATGACCCACCTGCTGGTTCCCAGTGTGCTGATCAGCTACAACAGCACCAGAGAGAGAGTTATGCGTAAGAAGGGGACTGTGTGCTGGTGTTGTTCTGCAGTTGTAGAGCAATGGTAATGGAAAACACATTCAGCATATATTAACATCACCAAGATGTGCTGATGACTGGGACAAGGGAAAAAAAAAACTCCTTATCCCTGCTACTTTCAAGCAGCCTTAACGCAAAAAAAACCCTCAAAAGCAAAATGGGATTCAGTGTAGACATTGCAGGTGTATTAATAGAAACATACTGAATATGATAACGCACAGTGTGGCTTGACCCAGATGTGCTGATCATTGGCACCCTTCTATAATGTAGTCTGTAATGACATGACAAGATATAACAACCTCAACAAAATAACCAATAACCACCAGATGATATTTTTCCTGGTGGTGCACTGGTGGAAGTGGAGCGCAATGTGGTATGGTATAGTAAAGCGTTATGTGACATTGTAAATGTAATAACATTTCCTGAAATCCTGTTGGTAATGTGTTATATTACTTTGTTATTGCTAAAACATAATACATTACTGTAACGTGTTACTTTTGTCACTCATTACATTAATTCAACACCAGCTCAATAGGGTTTGCGGAGCTAAACAAAATCGATGTGGAGTCCAAATTGGGCTATGAGAAGACAAACACTAAGCGGAAGAAAGTGAATGGTTAGTGACAGACATAACCAACCAACTGGGTCATCAGATATATCCACTGGGGATGAACCCAGCATTGCTACACATTCCCTTGGTCATTCATTCATTCATTCATCTTCTAACCGCTTCATCCTCTTGAGGGTCGCGGGGGGGCTGGAGCCTATCCCAGCTGACATCGGGCGAGAGGCAGGGTACACCCTGGACAGGTCGCCAGACTATCGCAGGGCTGACACATAGAGACAAACAACCATTCACACTCACATTCACACCTATGGACAATTTAGAGTTATCAATTAACCTAGTCCCCAATCTGCATGTCTTTGGACTGTGGGAGGAAGCCGGAGTGCCCGGAGAGAACCCACGCTGACACGGGGAGAACATGCAAACTCCGCAAAGAAGGGCTCCCACGCCCGGGATCGAACCGGCAACCCTCTTGCTGTGAGGCGAGAGTGCTAACCACCACACCACCGTGCCGCCCTCCCTTGGTCATGTTTTGGTTAATTATAATCCTTACAAATTTAATCTGTTTGTTTACTGGAGGTACAGCCGAGTGCATGTCTGCTGTGTTGGAGCATTTGAGGAAAATGATGAGATTGAATGGTATAATTGCTATTCACAAGTGCCCAGTGTGGAATAACAGCTACAATAATTGATTATAACATAATGTTAATGTGGATATGGTACAACGAATCTTATATGGGGTTTTTTTTTCTGAATAATATTTTTTCACATTTCCAACTGTAAAGCACACACACAAACACACATCTGTACACTATGCACTCACACAAACACACTGCAATAATAGCTTGCAACCACACACACACACGCATGCACACACACACACACACACACACAAACACACACACACACACACCAAGTACTCACGGAGCTGGTGAATGTCTCTCCAGCCCCTGCTGGCAGGACAGGCAGTGATGGTAACCAGTGGACATGAGTTTCCAGCCAAACTGCCACAAAGAATCTGCTGCTGGAAAAACACTTTGGTGGGATCCACTGATTTCTTCAGGACCTTCAGATGAGCCTGACAGACACAATAAATGGACAACTGAGTGGTCATGGTCATGGACATAGAAGTCCTGATGCCTATGCAGTGCAATCATGTACAGCACCATGTTTTCCTTTGGGATGCCTCTTTACTCCGGCAGATAGCATTTGAAATAAACCAGGGACAGTGAGCTTAACTTTCATCTCACTCAGGTTGTTTGAAGGTATTAAAATCTTAATGGATGAACAGTGTCACCTGTCTCATGATGGTTAAATCGTACTCATTTGCTGTATCACATATATTGTGGAGGAAATAAGATGGTGCCCAAAAGATATGTTTATAAACATCCCGGGGACCGTTTGCAGTGACCATATCTGCAGAAAAAATGTCATTTGCCAACATATTTACTTTATCTTCGTACCATTACCATTTGTGGCAACTAAAGCACTATCCTTCATAGTTTTAGTCCAGTTTTAGTCCAGGAAAATTCAAAATGTTTTAGTCAATGAAAATTAGTGAGATTGTAGTGAACTTTTAGTCATTGTGTTTTCTTTGTTTCTTGTTTTTTGGGGGTTTTTTTTGGTAGCACTTTATAATACAGCCCGTGTTTTACGATGTAACTCCCCGTGTCTTACGGCGTAACTTCCCGTGTCTTACGGCGTAACTCCTCTAAGACCTGCCGGGGTCTTACAGTGGAACTGCTACTGTCTTATGCTGTCACTCCCAGTGTCTTATAATGGAACTTCATGCGTCTCACCTTGCACTTACTGGGACTTCCCGGGTGACTCTCTGACATCTACCATGACATTTTGGGGGAGCCTATATGGTTTAGTTTCACTTATGACTTACAGTGTAACTCGCTATGTCTTACAGTAAAACGTCTTACAGTCCAACTCCTTTTGTCTTACCATGTAGGCCTACTTATTAAAACTTATAACTATAAAATCAGATATGATTTACTACTGCAATATGTAACCTGTTTAATCACACAATGAGTGTAAGTACCAGGTACCTGCATGGTAAGGAAGGGTGAACAGTGTGCAATTTATAATACAGCCCGGTCCCGAAAAGTACAGTGTAGGTCTCTGGTAATTACAGGAAAGTCCCTGGTAGGTACAGCAGAAGTCTTGGGTGCTTAGAGTGTAAGTACCAGGTACCTGCATGGTAAGGAAGGGTGAACAGTGTGCAATTTATAATACAGCCCGCTCCCTGATAAGTACAGTGTAGGTCTCTGGTAATTACAGGGAAAGTCCCTGGTAGGTACAGCAGAAGTCTCGGGTGCTTAGAGTGTAAGTACCAGGTACCTGCATGGTAAGGAAGGGTGAACAGTGTGCACTTTACAATACAGCCCGGTCCCTGATAAGTACAGTGTAGGTCTCTGGTAATTACAGGGAAAGTCCCTGGTAGGTACAGCAGAAGTCTCGGGTGCTTAGAGTGTAAGTACCAGGTACCTGCATGGTAAGGAAGGGCGAACAGTGTGCACTTTACAATACAGCCCGGTCCCTGATAAGTACAGTGTAGGTCTCTGGTAATTACAGGGAAAGTCCCTGGTAGGTACAGCAGAAGTCTCGGGTGCTTAGAGTGTAAGTACTAGGTACCTGCATGGTAAGGAAGGGTGAACAGTGTGCACTTTACAATACAGCCCGGTCCCTGGTACTTACAGAAGTCTTGGGCACTTAGCATGTAAGTACCAGGTGTCTGCGTGGTAAAGAATAAAGATATTTTATAACTCTGAAGTTGTCATTGTGTGATTAAACAGGTTACATATTGCAGTATGATTTTCGTGTATTTTAAAACTGTAAATCATATCTGATTTTATAGTTATAAGTTTTAATAAGTAGGCCTACATGGTAAGACATCAGGAGTTGGACTGTAAGACGTTTTACTGTAAGACATAGCGAGTTACACTGTAAGTCATAAGTGAAACTAAACCATATAGGCTCCCCCAAAATGTCATGGTAGATGTCAGAGAGTCACCCGGGAAGTCCCAGTAAGTGCAAGGTAAGACGCATGAAGTTCCATTATAAGACACTGGGAGTGACAGCATAAGACAGTAGCAGTTCCACTGTAAGACCCCGGCAGGTCTACTGTAAGACAAGCGAAACTACACAACAGGTTCCTCTAAAATGCCATGTAGATGTCAGAGAGTTACCATGAAAGTCCCAATAAGTATATGGTAAGACACGGGAAGTTATGCCGTAAGACACGGGGAGTTACGCCGTAAGACACGGGAAGTTATGCCGTAAGACACGGGAAGTTATGCCATAAGACACGGGGAGTTACGTCGTAAGACACGGGGAGTTACGCCGTCAGACACGGGAAGTTACGCCGTAAGACACGGGGAGTTACGTCGTAAAACATGGGCTGTATTATAAAGTGCTACCTTTTTTTTTAATATTTAAACTAATCCAGTAAGGCTATTTTTTTCTACAACTACAAAATATTTCTACAAGCTTACAAACTGTCATTTTTCCAGCAGTGTTTGACAGGTTTAAGGGACTTACTGATCATCATTTGAAAAGCTCAACATCTCTGTATTTATGCTCTCAAAAACTTTGACACCACAAATAACTAATCTGTGACAACTAGTATTTATACCCAGGTTCATTGTAAACTTTGACTTCTCAATCTCATTGTTAAGAGGCAGAAAAATAACTTCATTAAAGCATGAATTCTTTCTTAATCTGAAACATGTTAGTCTGGAGATTTAAACTTGTGTCCTCTCACAGAGTTGGTGATTAAAACTAAACTTTCATCTCTGTCAGAGAAAACTGATCTGAGCTCAGACTGTTTACGTACAGCACAGCTACACTCACAGATAGCTGAGCCTCCTACCTGCCTGTCAAACCACATCAAACCACAAACCTTCTCTAGTCTGGACTGAGTGGAGTCCTGCAGGGATCAGCTGTGAGGTCCAGCTGCCAGTGGCTACTTGCTCCACTGCCGTTCAGCAGCTAACAAGCGGAGCTAACTGCTGACAGCCACCACTGCCTTTCCATGCTGATATTGAGCGAGAGCCAGGGTACACCCTGGACACGTTGCCAGACTATCAGGACACTTCATCTATGAATCGATTCACTAAATTTCACACTAGTGGGTTCTCCTTGAACTTTAACTTAAGTAAATAAACCTGGCTCACTTTTAACTGGGTAAATTGCCATGGTAACCTGTGCTACACAGATTAAATTTTCCTATTACATCACTGGAAAAAAAAAATGAGTCATCATCCCTACTGGATACTGAGAGTGAGAAAAGTACAGAGTATACGGTATGGTTAGAGGCAGAGTTGGGTAAGGGTTACTTTAAAAGTAATCAAAGTACTTTACTGCGCTCCTTTTTTTTTTAAATGTAACCAGTTACTTTACTGCATTACTCTCTGAGTAAGGTAACTCAAGTACTTTTAAAGTACTTTTGAGTATTCTACATTTCCTATTGGGCAATGGACCACAGGGCATTTTTTTGTCTCCAAAATTAAAGTTATGGACCACTTGCCCTTCACTGAGATCCAGTTCTCCCATCACAGCTGTCACTCTGACCAGTAGAAACACAGAACGATCTGTTGCCGTAGACAACTGTATGACAACAACACCCCAGCGTTTTTAAGACTTCCTCTAGGGATGTTACCACACAGAGCAAAAGGAGGAAATGATGGTGTGAAACAGCAGAGGCACCTTATCAACCCGGTGAGTTACGTTACTGTCATTAGCATCAAGCTAGCAAACAATGTTACATCCTCATGGAGATGGACATAAAGTAATAACATTAACAAATAGTGCTGGGGCTTTTACTCACCACAACTGCAGAAGCTACCAGCTTCATTTGAAACAGACTACATTATAGACGGTCCGTTATTTATTAATCCCTCTGTGTTTTTACATTCTTACTTTTTATCCGCTGCCATCTGCTGATGCTTTTAGGTGACTACAACATTTCGGCTGGCACATGAACAGACGTAGTGACTCAAATAATAGTAAAAGTAATACAAATAGGACAAGAATAACCTGATGACATCACACAGGTCGTGAAAGACGACCAGGGATAATTGGTGACTACCATCGTGTCGTGTCTGTCAACCAAGTCACGGTACAATTTTATGACTCCACAATCGTGTTATGTGACAGTGACTTTCAGAACGGGCAGAAAAGTCGTGTAGTGTGTACCAGGCATAATGCAAGTCCTCCTGAGTCTGATCTGTCTGTCAGTGAGTCCTCCTTCACCTTTTTTTAGACTCCACCGTAGACAATGACAGCATTTCTTCTACCACGTAGCTAGCCACAAGCTTCGTGGCTTCTTTCGGACTGATAAGTTAAACGTTATCTCCGTTATTAGAACCAAAAGACAGTCATTGCTGTTTCGGAGCTGAAGGACCAGCATTCTAAAAGTAACGGAAGTAAATGATGGCTTGTTTGAAAATGTACTCAAGTATTTGATTACTCAAACAGCAAACTAATGCGTTAGGTTACTCGTTACTGCAAAAAGTAATCAAAGTACTCTAACATGTTACTTTGTAATGCATTATACCCAACTCTTGTTACAGGAATAAAGAGCAATACTATAGATACATGCGTTACGGCCAGCCATATTTTTCATTGTGTATCTTTTCTTGTATATGGCCACAGGGATGTTTCAGGAGAGTGACAGCTATAGCTTTTTGTGAAGATCTTTGTGTTCCCTCCAGGCAAGATTAGGGGACTTGGCGTGCTTAATGCCATGATGCCGAGGATGCTGCCAGCCACTCGCTTTCCTCCCCAGCCTTCTGCTCATTGAAACACGTTGTTATTTGTGTGTATTTGTGCTTCGTACAGTGAGCCGTTTCATTATTTATTATTTGTTGCTGAATGCCGGGTGGGCCATTGTTAGCACCCAGCCGTATTGTTTGTTGTTTAGTCTTTATTGTTAGCTTTACGCTAGCTAATTGTGCTTGTATACCTATTGTAAACAGCTTTGCACTTTAGATTACTTAGCACAAAGCCTTAGGGGTGAACTGACATTTTTGGAACCTTTTTGCTCCTGTTTTTATTTAGTTTAGGGAGTAAGGTGGGTTTTGTTTGTTGTTTTGGCCATGGTTCACCCTGCGGTCCTTGCTTCCTACTGTGCACTAATTTCTTGTATCACCTGCGTTTAACAGAAAAACAGAAAATAACTGGTCTTAACAGATGTCATTTTGACAGAAAAACAGTTTTTTTGTTGTTTTATTTTTGGAATAGCTCATATCAGTGAATAAAGTGATCCTTTTAAGACACCTTGTTTATGTATTTTGCATTGTATTTGTCATCAGGACTCAAACTATCCTCCATTTCTGAAGAATTTCCAGAAACCAGCATGTTGAAAACTTCAAGACATTAATATTCTGTGTACATAAACAATAGGATGTATTATATTATATATTATTGCATCATGAGAAAATCAAGTTAGAAATAATATTTTCCTATTTAAACAGTATTTCGCTATTCATTTCTGGTGACATTCAGATCCACTGTCCATTCAGTCCTGAGTAAGTAGAAGTAATAACACGTCATGTTTACTTTAAACACAGTTTTAACACAAATTATGTACTTAAACAATATAATTAATACATTGAAGTGTGTATGATAGGATATGCACATATAATTTGGAACACTGGTTGGCTTATCAACATCACATCAAATAAGTCTGTGCATGTGGTTTGACTCAGATGACAGTGATCACAGATGTAGACACTCCAGAAAAGTTATGTCCATTGGAATGGGTGGAGGATCTGGATCAACAGAGATTACTGTTTGCAACACTGACAGCCCGACAAATGTCAGTTGGAGTTGCATATGAACCTTTTTTCTTTCAAATTGGCTTTACTTACTCATTGTTTGGGCTCCCTAAGACCACACTGTAGTATGTTTCAAAATAATAACAATTTGCAAAAGAATGTCTAATTTCATGATAGTGATAATGCAATGAAGTGTTAATCATTCAATGTTTGATGAAGGTGACAAACCTGATCACAAATCTATATATTATATTATAATGTACACTGTCTTGTATCGTGTTTGGAGGTGCCGCATAAAACGTTCTGTCAACACCCATTTCATAAACGGAGCAGATGAAAGTCTTTTGCATTTAACAGCCAACAGGAGTAATGAGTCACAAGTACCTTCAGAGCAGAGTACGTGTAGGGATAATGGTAGGCCAGGTAGCACACATCCTCGTTGTGTTCGAAGGTGATGGTAAAGGTCAAAGTATAAAAGGTTGTTCTCCTTTTGCACTGGGCTGGACAAAAGTTGTTTCTGAAGGAGAAAATACAGGGAGTTACAAAGTTACATATACGTTATATTATATGTAGGGATCAAGTTGCCATCTTAACTTTTTACTTTCTATAAATCTTTCCAGGGACTGAGCCCCATCTCTGCAGTCTGATAAAGTCACACTCTATGTTATTGTTTTGCCAGCATCTCTTAAAGTATTGCTATTTGGTCTGCAACTAAAAAAAATTACATTATATGTGTGCACTTCATTCATACCTGTAATAACAAATTTCAGTCCCAGTCCTGACCCAGTGGGGTCTACCTTCCAGAGCTTCCTTTACTGAGTACAGCACCGGCTGCATTCCTGCAGCACACACACGCACACACACACACACACACACACACACACACCATCAGGAGCAAGTTGAGATTCAGTATTTTTCCCAAGGACACTGATGTTCTGATAAGTGGGTGACCCGCTATACCTCCTGAGCCACAGCCACCTGATATAATGCATGCTGGATATAGTTTATACTTTAGAGTTCATTTTTGCACAATTAAAAGCCAAAAAATGCAAGAAAAATGAATAAGAAAATACAGTGCAGGGAGAGGCAAAAAACCCAGAGTGTTTATTTGAAGCCTCCACCTAATACAATTTTCACAAAGATATTAAGAACTCAAAGTACCAAAAGATGAAGATCAATACATGTCGGGAGCATTTGTTGGGACTTAAGCCTTAACACAGGTCTGACCTTGTAATAGATCTCAAATTAAAGACTGAAATTGGCTATCTGAAATTATTAATAATAATTATTAATCATGTTAAATAATGTAACTTAATTTATATTATACAACAGTTAGTTCCGGCCCTGCAATCTGATTGGTCGAGAGACAGTAAAACCGTGATGATATTGGAGTACAACATCACGGTTATTTCACTCTGTATGTATCACTCCGCCTCACAGCTGATTGCAATCAACAATCAAATCAAAACTGACGGGTAGTGTCAGTTAGGTCAGCAGTTGCGTTGTAGGCTAATTAATTCATCCACTGTCAAACAGCCAAAAATATGGATTTATTTCCTAAAATAAGTTTTGAATTGAACTATGAATGGTCGTCAGAGGAAGATGAGGGAGAGGAGAAGCTGAATCCATCTGAGCACACATCCAGGTTTGTCAGTGTTTCATCAGCGGAGCTCAATGACTTGGAGAAAAGCAACATACTGTCAGATCAGAAGGCAGAGTTGGCTGTGCCTGTGAAGCGACAGTCCACCATGCAGTCACCAGAGACTTATTTCACCAGCTGCACAATTAATGGAAACGTGCAGATAAATGTGTATAAAGTGCCTGGCACACCATGTCTGCGTTACATAGCAACGGTGACAGCGGAAGTCCTGAGGGAATTATTTTTGTTGGCGGAAGACAAATAAAATGCTTAAATTATCTATTTTGTCCTCATTTTTCAACATTTCTTAATCAGCCTTGCTTATTTAACTGTTGAACTGTTGTATAAAAGCAATATCACACTCGAGCTCGTGATGTTGTACTGTGATATCGTCACGGCTGTGATCGTCTTCGGCCGAATCACAGCCGTGACGATATCACAGTACAACATCACGAGCTCGAGTGTGATATTGCTTAATTAAATCACCTCATGAGGCACCATTCCCAAGAAGGGAAGAATGATAGCCAATTAGTGGTATGAGTCTCAAAAAGTTTACTAAACTATTAATTTGGAATTTAGACTAATAATTAAATAAATATTACCCAAATTACTACATTAATAGTAAAGCCTGAAGGATTTTGAAGTTCTTAACATGGCAGAGATTGACTATTTATTTACTCTTGTGCAACATTAACAGACAGCAGGTATGTTTCCAAAAATATATTTATTTATAAAGGAAGCAAAACAAAACGAAACACACAAATTCTAACTAACTAACAATATACAAGCGTGTGTGTGTGTGTGTGTGTGTGTGTGTGCGTGTGCGTGAAGGGGATAATAGTTTATACTGTGTCGACCCTTGAGCAACAGTAAAAATGCATCACAATGAGGGAAACAAATTAAAACTTGGACAATAATACAACAGGAGGAAAACCCATTACAAAACAGCAGTTAAACGTTCCCAGACAGCAAAATGACACTGTGGCAGATCTGCGCCAGGGTCTTTACTCACAACGGCCCGATACCAGCGCAGATATGGATTACTGATCTGGAACGGACTTGGGCCAGTTGTGGCCCAGTACAGTTAAAAAAGCAATGACATTTGGTTCAGATCCGGCACAAATCCATGATTCATATTTTACATCTGGGCCGAATGTAATCCACATACAGCACACTCAGGAACAGATTTGGGCCAGTTCTGGCCCAGCATAATTAATAAAGCTCTATGACATTTGGTTCGGATCTGGCACAGATCCGTTATTCATATTTTATATCTGGGCCAAATGTGTACACATACAGCACAAAGAAATGCACATTTGTCTTCAAAAAATGTTTATTTACAGGTTTACATTTACCCCAACCAAATAGCTCTCTTTGGTTATGGGAACGACCAACTCAACATTTTGATTTCTGTCACTTTATCCCACAATGCAGTTTTGTATGAAATAGTAAACTACACTTGTATAAGAGAACAAATATCTTGTGACTTTAGGAGAAGTTAAAAGCTCTGTATTAGAAACCAGGCAACCCCCGCAAGCTGGTTCAGGCAGACAACTCAAGCTGCTCAGTATTCTCATATGATATAGCCTGAGTCATTACCATTGACACCAATCACACCTTTGTCAATGACACTCTGGGTAAAATTATGGAAAACAGAGAATGCATATGCATCGGGGTTCCATTTCCCTGTTGGGAGTTATTTTTTTAGTAATCACTTGCTCACTATACATTATACCTTACTTAGACAATAACAGAATTATTTTTTTCTGGTCTCAAGTCCACTAAAGACACAGGGCTAGATTTGCTGAGGACATTTGACATTTTGAGGAGCAATACGTATATAATTCACACTTACGTGCGAGGAGAGCCTTGGTTGCCATTTCGCTGAACTTCTTTTTATTATTAACTCCCTTCCAATTTATCTGTTTGGCAACACTAGATGAAAAAATGTGTGCCAGGATATTCCAGGTGACATGCTTTATGTCACGTCCCCCAAGAGAGGCCAGCCTCACTCCCACTATTTTCTATGACTGCCTCAGCTACTCTATCTCTACATTCAGTCTGTCTTTCCTGACTGCAACACCGGGAAGCAAATCTTTCAGTGTGCATGGTCCTGATTTCCTTGAGTCGTCTCTCAACATCTCTACGCGCTCTCCATCTAATGGTGGCATCAGAGAGTACCCCCGAATCCATCCCCACTTATATTCTTCCAGCCAAGCTGTTAAATTGTAAGGAAAATAAGAGGGACAATATTTTAACAAAGCTTTAAGGAATTTACTTGGTTAAACAAAGTGTAACAGAATTAAAACCAGTTAACTTACGTGACAGTTTGGGTGGTCAGAGGAGAAGTGGTGGAGCAGGAAGTAGTAGTGTGGTTAGCACTAGAGAAGAGAAGAGAGGAGGGAAGGGGAGAGTTCTATTATTTCTGCTGGATGATGTTTCAAGTCTCCACGCAGAAGGTGCCCATGTATGAAGTATATCTTCAATATTAGGTCACAGAGTGACACAGATGAAAATAACTATTCATAGTAGGAGTGGGAATCAGTATTTCACAATGTACAATATGCAACATTACCCATGATAAAGTGCATAATTTCTATTTATTGACTAATTTTGTGTCAGGTTCACAGAATCTGACACAGAGAGGAAACACTGAAAAGAGAGCAAATCATGAAATAGGACTTTTTAAAACTCCACGATGGATTTTAAGAAATTAAACCATTATGGCAACCACTATAATCTATGTATTAAGGGCAAAAATATTATTCAGAAAAACAGAAAAACAAAAAAAATGGATCTGTTTGACTATTTTGACACAATCTGAAAAACTAAAAAAATGTTTTTATATTCTGGAAATAAATATGTCATAAATAAATAAATAATAATAATAATGTAAAATGTTAAACACTGTCTGGAAAAAATACTGTGCGTGTTTAAAGCCATCTGAAGCCATTAATCACAGTCAACAATCGCCAAATCGTACTTTAAATGCCGCTGAAATGTACGCTATGCGTGCTAAATATGCAATTCAAACCGTACACATTAACTTACAAAACATTACAGCAACTCACTAAATGCTTCACCGTTTCAGACTGAAGAGGATCACAGCGTCTGCAGGTAAACGACCCGGTGCTGACGTTAGCTGCAAGTCTGCTACACAGTCTGGCTAATGTTAGCAGTGCTAGTAGCAGCAGCAGCAGCTGCTCTGCTTACAGGTTTATATCCATGTTTGTGCTTAATGTGGGCACATGTTTCTCCCGTCGGGTGATCATATATCAGCTTATTATGTTACAGTCTACATTCAACATTATTTACATTGTCTAGATTAAAACGCTGCCGAACCGCACTGGTTTTACGAGCTGTCATCTGTCCGATTTTGCCGATATAAATATCCGGGTTGCCTAGGTGATTGGGGCGTACACGCTGGGTGAGAGGGGCTGCCGTCTGACAGTGCCGCAGCCCCGACTAGTGGCGGGAGGCTGCATAAAATCTTAGAGGTGACAGATAACTGGCATTGTGCATGACTAAAATATTGATAAATAGTTTAAACGACTAGTAATTCTGGTGCCGACTAGTGAGGGAGGGGACGTTTAATCGTATAGTTGACTAATCCCGCGCATCCCTACTAGTAGCCCCCGGAGCCACATTAGCATATCTTAGCAATGTTAGCCACGCTACACCGGTACAACCGATTTTCAGTTCCTGTCATAGGACACATAGGCTAACTCGCTGTGTCCTGCAGAAAACTGACCTAATTTGCCGGTGTGTTAAGGGCCTCTTAAGCAGTGGATGCGACCGAAGCTACCTGCCTGGTGGTGTGCAGGACTACGACTAGGCTATTAGCTAAACTTGCTACATTACCATGTTTGGCAAGAATATTATCACAGAAACGAATGAGGACGTTATGTACAAACGCTGCAAACTAATGCTTGATTTAAAAAAAAAAAATACAACAACGCTGTTACAATCATTTTAATATTGTGTTATGTACTTACCAAGAACTCCAATGGCAGACGCTCTGCCGGTGTTCTGTCGCTCTGCTCTGTGCTGTGCTCCGCGCCCTACCGCCAAAGTGGTTAAAAAAAGGACAGTTAAAATTTGAATTTCGGCGCATCTGGGCTGCGCTGCCGAAACGGATTGGAGCCGAATGTATCGTTACGACTGTCAGCGTCTCCACCAGGTCTCCACCCAGACTCGGCGCAAAGCTGGGTCAGAGGCGCTTGGCGGTGTGACTGCTACGCGGATCTCACGACTTGTAGGCGGATCTGGTTCAGTGTCAGCTGCTGTCTGGGTTTTTTCAAGCATCTTTTGTAACACTCTATAGAGATACAGGTTTTCACCAGGTGGACAAAAATCATTCCATAGTTTAGTTCCCCTAAATCTTATTGAATTTGGCCTCTACAAGTCAGAAATTTAGCAAGATGAAGATTTGATGATTTAAGCATGAATGTAGTCATGAATTATATATAAAATAAGTTGTGATTCCTCATTTCAGCTGCTAAATATCTACTGTACATTTAAAATGGTAAATGGACCTGCATTTGGATAGCGCCTTTCTAGTCATCTGACCGCTACACTACAAGTCACATTCACCCATTCACGCACACATTCACACACTGGATGCCGAGCCTACCATACTAGGTGCAATGACCTATAATGCAGCTACTGCTTTTTAAACACACTCACACAGCCATCGGGAGCAATTTGGAGTTCAGTACCCTATAGTGCTCAAGGACACTTCGACATGCTGACTGTAGGAGCCGGGGATCTAACTGCTGACCTTCCAATGAGTGGACGACCCGCTCTACCTCAATCAATCAATCAATCAATCAATCAATCAATCAATCAATTTTATTTATAAATCCCAATATCACAAATCACAGTTTGCCTCAGAGGGCTTTACAGCATATGATATCCCTGTGTCACAGCGGATACGGAACCCCCCCCCCAAAAAAAAAACCTTTAATGGGGGAAAAAATGGTAGAAACTTCAAGAAGAGCAACTAAGGAGGGATCCATCTTACAGGACGGACAGACATGCAATAGATGTTGTACACAACAGATCAACATAAATTTACAGTGATCCATATGACAAAATGAATGAATGAAAATGAAAGTTCCCAAACCCCCAGCCTTCTCAATACCCCCCACCATTCTCCAGGCCCATTCTCCATATAAAGTGAACCTTCTGATATGAATTTTTGTGGATTTTTTTATGGACCTTCTGATATAAATTCATATTAGGAAGTCCATAAAAAATCCACAAAAATTCATATCGGAAGGTCCATATAAAGTGGAAATTGTGCATGCAAGTACTGGATTATTATTTTTGCAATAATATAAAAAAATAATAAAAAAATAATAATCCAGTACTTTCATGCACAATTGCCACTTTATATGGGCCTTCTGATATGAATTTTTTTGCATGCACAATTGCCACTTTATAAGGACCTTCTGATATGAATTTTTGTGGATTTTTTATGGACTTCCTAATATGAATTTTCAGCACATGCACTTTAAAACTGTATGGGCATTGGTGCAATAGAATTTCACAAACTATATAATGTTGTCCCCAGCTCAGATACACTGTCAGCTCTGTCATTATCATGTCTTGTTGTTGTTATGCCATGCCTTATTCTCCTCTGTTATACTTCTACTTGCTTTGATGTCCTGCCCTTTCTCTCTTCTTTCTCTCCCTGAACACCTACCTGCCAATGGGACAAGGGATGGAAATTAGCCGCTTGGCTACAATCTCTTACATATTTACATTATTAATATTCATTAATATGTTCTGTCCTATTTTTTAAAAATAAACAAATAAATTAATAAAATAAATAAATAAAAAATCTCCTTAATGTGAGTATAGCACAGCACGGCAGAAAAGTTACCAACATCTGCAAGATCACATTCATCTCAACCAGAACCACCAGCTGCACCAGGAGAACCACAGTGGCCAGTAGTTCCTCCAGCAGCACCAGTGAGATCTTCCCCAACAGCACCAGAGAAATCTCCAGCAGAAGCAGCAACATCCCCACTATCAGCAGTGACACCGGGTCCAACAGCAGCAGCAACATCACCACCTTCAGCAGCTACACCAGACCCAGCAGCAGCTCCCTAGACCACAGCTACATACACCCACACAGAGAGACTCCTACGCTGCTGTTGCTTCCAGAACAAAGGTTCCTTCATTCATTCATTCATTCATCTTCTAACCGCTTCATCCTCTTGAGGGTCGCGGGGGGGCTGGAGCCTATCCCAGCTACATCGGGCGAGAGGCAGGGTACACCCTGGACAGGTCGCCAGACTATCGCAGGGCTGACACATAGAGACAAACAACCATTCACGCTCACATTCACACCTAGGGACAATTTAGAGTTATCAATTAACCTAGTCCCCAATCTGCATGTCTTTGGACTGTGGGAGGAAGCCGGAGAGAACCCACGCTGACACGGGGAGAACATGCAAACTCCGCACAGAAGGGCTCCCACGCCCGGGATCGAACCGGCAACCCTCTTGCTGTGAGGCGAGAGTGCTAACCACCAAACCACCATGCCGCCCAACAAAGGTTCCTTTAGAGGAAAATCAATTAAGACATTATCTACTCATTTCAAAGTAAATAGGTTAAACTGACCATTTGGTACATTTTAAACCTGCTCTAGTACAGTACAAACTTTAATTCATTTAGATTTGATTACATATTGAATACTTTGTTATGAAGCACTACATTTTTTAAATGAGAGAATAGCATCTTTTTCACTAAGCAGTTGGAATATCCAGGGATTGAACTCTTCCACCTTTGGATTGAAGACTTCAAGTCCTGAATTTTTAGATAGTATAAATAACACTGATTTGATTATCTTACATGAAACATGGAGACATGATAACACCCCTTCAAACTGCCCAAGTAACTATAACGAACTAAATCTGCCCTCCTTAAAATATTCCCACATAAAAAATGGAAGACACTCTGGGGGAATAATTATTTGGTATAGACTGGAACACAATTATATATTATCAGTCAAAAAAGGGAAAACACATATCTGGCTAAAAATCAGCAGAGGACTTCTTGAAAACTGTAAAGATGTTTATCTGTGTGCTATCTATTTACCACCATATTACTCAGAAGATTATCTCCATGAAATTCAGAAGGAAATTCTTTACTTCCAGCCACTCGGCTCTACATTGCTAATTGGAGACTTCAATGCCAGAACTGGCAGAGAAATGGATTTTATTGATACAGATGGCAATAATCATTTTGATGAATCCCCTCTATACCAACCCTTTGTTACAACACATAGGCATAGCTATGATAGTATAGTGAACAAGAGTGGAAAAGAAGCCTTACAAATGTGCAAAGCCCTGGGATTATACATTGTAAATGGTAGAACACGAGGAGACTCCCTGGGCAGGTTTACCTACTGCTCTGTATTGGGAAATAGTGTCATTGATTATGCAATCACAGATCTGTCCAGAAAATATAAATACATTCACAGTCTTGCCACAACGTCCCATATCAGACCACAATCAGATCACACTTTATCTGAAAAAAGCAGAGACTCATACCCCGAAACATGCCCCCGATGACAACCTGTTACCTCTCCCAAAACATTACAAGTGCACAGAGAAAAGTCTCACTGACTACGCCAACGCATTTAGCAACACCAATATACAAACCATGCTTGACAGTTTTCTGTATAAGCAATACCTGCTAAACAAAGATAGCATAAATTCGGCCACTAAAGATTTGAATCAGATATTTATGAAACTAGCAAAAGAGTCTAAAATGATAAGATGAAATGCCAAATCAAACAAAAAGCAAGCAAAAGAACAATGGTTTGACAGTGAATGTTTCCTTTTCAGAAAGCATCTCAGAAACTTGTCAAACAAGAAACATCACGATCCTGAAAACCAAGAACTCCGCCATGAATACCACACAGCCCTTAAACATTTTAAGAAAATGATCAACTGAAAAAAGGCCAAATACAATGAAGATGAATTGATTCAAACTGAAAAGGCAATAGACCAAAATTCTTTTTGGAACCTGTGGAAAAAATTGAATTCAACCAAAAATAAAGATAGCATTAAAATTCAAAATGGCAATGTTTGGAAAAACTACTTCTCAAATTTATATCTAAATCCAGATGATGGTGATTTAAACACATAGCAGATGTCCACAATTGACAAAATAAAATCATTAGAAATTGCAATAAAAGACAACCAAAATGCTTTGGATGGTCTAATTACGATTGAGGAGCTACAAGAAAAACTTGCTCATCTTAAAAATGGAAAGGCTTGTGGCATCGATGGTATCAGGACAGAAATGTTAAAACACAGTAGCAATAAACTTAAACTGGCTATAAAAAAATTATTTAATTTAGTGTTAAAAAGTGGAATTTACCCTACAATTTGGAACAAAGGACTGATTACTCCTATCTTTAAAAATGGAGACAATCTAAATCCTAATAATTGTAGGGGTATTTGTGTAAATTCTAATTTAGGGAAACTATTTTGTAGCATTCTAAATTCAAGAATACTGTCCTACCTGACTGATAGCAATGTATGAAGTAAATCACAAATTGGCTTTACACACAAACATAGAACAACAGATCACATTTTTACTATCCATACTCATAGTTCACATCCCTCTCAGCCAACCACAAACAGCCACAGCATCAGATAGGGAGTATATATTCAGTATCTGTCATCTTAGAAAAGTCAAAAGAAAAGAAACAGAGTGAGACTGCGAGAGAGAAAGAGAGAGCGCGCGTGCACGAGAGAAACGCAACATTGATTTACAATTGTGGTGACCTCCTCCCATGCTACCTTTGCATCATCAGCCTGTGGAGGTCTGCTCACAGTTCCGTGTATTCGGACACTGCGAGCTTGGACCTCCTGGACCAAAACATCAGCATCCTCCTGGGAGAAGTTTGGCCGTCTGATGCTGCTGCTCTCTTCTGCCATGGCGAATTGAGTAAACTCTGATTACACCTTCGCACAGCGCATTTAAGGGCGAGGAAAGGGGCTCATTTGATTGGTGTGATGTGTGTAAAACCCACTCCACGCATTCTCTCCTCCCTCTTTCCGACTTGTGCAGGTAGGAGGGACGGAGGTGGGAAAGAGTAGTAGCCAAACTTGCAAAATCCGCCTGGCCACACCCAATTGGCAAAGCGCAGGTGCACTGCGCCCCCGCCTCACCCGGTCTGCGAAACTAGATCCCTGAAACTCACTTCCTCACAAATTGTCCCAAATACAAAGAAATTAGAGAAGAATTAATTCCCAAATTTAAAGAAAAAAATCCCTGACTTCCTCACCCTCCAACAAGACAAAATCCTTAAAATCCTTCTGGGAGAAGACAGCTCCACTGTAGAACTGGCAGGAGAATATGTCATTGCATGTCACACATCAAGAAATGTTTCAGTGACTGTTTATCTCATTTATTTCTGATGTTACTATCACTGTTCTCTTTATCACTTATTATTGTTTTATTGTTTATTATTTTACACACACACACACACACACACACACACACACACACACACAGAAAAATGCATGCACACACACGCACGCACGCACGCACGCACACAGAAAAATACATGCACACACGCGCACACCCACACAGAAAAATGCATGCACACACACACACACACACACACACACACACACACACACACACACTTCATTTTCTTTTTTTTAATTTATTTATTTTATTTTTCTTAAGTTTTATTCTAGGGCGGCACGGTGGTTTGGTGGTGAGCACTCTCGCCTCATAGCAAGAGGGTTCCCAGTTCAATCCCCGGTGTGGGAGCCCTTCTGTGCTGAGTTTGCATGTTCTCCCCGTGTCAGCGTGGGTTCTCTCCGGGCACTACAGCTTCCTCCCACAGTCCAAAGACATGCAGATTGGGGATTAGGTTAACTGATAACTCTAAATTGTCCGTAGATGTGAATGTGAGCGTGAATGGTTGTCTGTCTCTATGTGTCAGCCCTGCGATAGTCTGGCGACCTGTCCAGGGTGTACCCTGCCTCTCACCCAATGCCAGCTGGGATAGGCTCCAGCCCCCCCGCAACCCTCAAGAGGATGAAGCGGTTAGAAGATGGATGGGATGGATGGAAGTTTTATTCTATACTCCAAAATTCAAAATTATTCAACCCCCATTGCATATTCGGCTTATTGGCAAAATGTACAATTTTTCAGCTGTTTGCAATAAACAAAGTAGACAAGAACAGTTGAAATAGTTTAATAAAACTAATATTACCATGGTTTTTATCCAAATTTGACACAAAATGCTACTTTTAATCACTACTGCAGTCTCAAAATTATTCAACCCTCTGTCTCAAGCACACCTGATGCAACTAATCACAATTATTCAACCCCCTGTTTCAAGCACACCTGGTGCAACTAATCAAGGGCTTCATTAATTCAGGTGTGCTTGAGACAAAACACATAAATACCTGGACTGGCTAGGGTTTTGTTGAGAGTGACGTTTGATTGCATGTTAGAAATATGGCTAAGTCAAAAGAATTGTCCAAAAAGTTCAGAGAAGAAATCATTGCCTTGCACAAACAAGGAAAAGGATACAAAACGATAGCAAAAGCTCTGAATGTTCCTAGAGATACAGTTGGAAGCATAGTTCGCAAGTTCAAAGGAACAGTGGCTACACTACCTGGACGTGGCAGAAAGAGTAAACTATCAGCGGCTGTCACCAGATTCCTGAGGAGGCAAGTGGTCAAAAACCCTCGAGTGACTGCAAAACACCTGCAGCAAGACTTGGTGGCAGCAGGCACTGAGGTTTCAGTTTGTACAATAAGGCGCATACTAAACACTGAAGGGCTCCATGCCCGGACTCCAAGACGTACACCACTACTGACCCAAAAGCACAAGAAACGTCGGCTCCATCATGCTCAAAACCATATAAATAAGCCACAGAAGTTTTGGAATTCTGTTCTGTGGAGTGATGAAACAAAACTGGAACTTTTTGGGCCTATAGAACAGCGGTATGTCTGGAGGAAGAATGAAGCATATGCTGAAAAGAACACCCTGCCTACAGTGAAGCATGGCCGTGGCTCAGTGATGCTCTGGGGCTGCTTTGCTGCCTGTGGCACTGGAAACCTGCAGCATGTGGAGGGCACGATGGATTCAGTCAAGTGTCAGGAAATCTTAGGTAAAAACGTCGTGCCGTGAGGAAGCGGAAGCTTGGGCGTCATTGGACCTTCCAACAGGATAATGATCCCAAGCATACCTCAAAGTCCACCAAGGTTTGGTTTCAGAAGAAGAAATGAAAGATTCTAGAGTGGCCGTCACAGTCGCCTGACTTGAACCCCATAGAAAATCTCTGGTGGGATTTGAAGAAGGCGGTTGCAAAACGCACACCCAAGAATATTACTGAACTGGAGGCAATTGCCCATGAGGAATGGGCTAAGATTCCTCAGGAACGCTGTCTGAAGCTGGTGTCTGGCTATGCATCACGTTTGCAGCAGGTCATAACAGCAAAAGGGTGTTCTACTAAGTACTGAAGATGCTTGTCATGAAGGGGTTGAATAATTTTGAGACTGCAGTAGTCATTAAAAGTAGCATTTTGTGTTGAATTTGGATCAAAATCCTTGTAATATTAGTTTCATTGAACTACTTAAACAGTTCTTGTGTAATTTTTTTATTGCAAACAGCTGAGAAATTGTATATTTTGCCAATAAGCCTAATATGCAATGGGGGTTGAATAAATTTGATTGCAACTGTATATACTTGTTATATGATGCTTATGACATTTATTATTGTTTTGTTTCAAATTTGAATTTGAATTTGAATTTGAGAGGGAGAGAGAGAGAGAAAGAGAGAGAGAGAGAGAAGGAGAGAGAGAAAGATGTTGTAAGCGCGCTGTTTATTATTATTATTATTATTATTATTATTAGGGCCCGAGCGACGACGAAGTCGTCCATAGGACCCTATTGTCATCGCGCTGTTTATTATTATTGTTGTTATTATTATTATTATTATTATTATTATTAGGGTCCGAGCGACGAAGGAGTCGTCCATAGGACCCTATTGTAATCACGCTGTTCATTATTATTATTATTATCATTATTATTATTATTATTATTAGGGTCCTCCGCGTACGACGACGAACTCGTACGCGGAGGACCCTATTAATAAATAAATAAATTAATTATATCTATAATTTTTATCTATAAATTTATATCTTTTTTATATCTTTATTATTTTATCTTAAAATTTTGGCGACTTTTCGTTTTCTTGCCATTGAATTTCAAAAGGCTCTCCCGCCCACATACTTGATCTCAGCAGCTTCAAACTTGCTGGACATGATGATGGCTCCGCCCCGAATGCCCAAATATGTTAATATCCCACCTTACTCATAGCGCCCCCATTGGTAACAGGAAGTGATCAGTTTTTACTTTAACATGTACTAATGCCACAAACTTGACCGCATCAATTATTATTCTTTACCCGACTTCGTGTCCCAATTTCGCCCCTTTCCAAAATTTCAAAATGCTTCTAACTTTCCACATTTGTCCGGCCGCATCCGAAATTCGATATTTTGGGGCGGTTGCACATGGTTGACGCAAAATGCCGAAATAGCACCCCGTACAAATTTTCAAAATCCCCTCCCCATTGGGGTTAGTTTGTTGTAGGCAAACGAAATTTGGTACGCACATGTATCATACCAAGACGCACAAAAAAGTCTCGTCATAGTAAAATCCCAAAAGGAAGTCGGTCATTTTGTTTTGAATTTTTTGGTTATGGCGATTTACACAACAGAAATTTGAACGAACTTGTCCTCAGGATTTCGCCCGATCGACTTCAAATTGGCTACAGATCATCCTGAGAACATGCTAATTAAAAGTTATTAAAAGCTTTTCTCTATGTCAAGGGGCGTGAACGCCAGGGTGTGACAAATTTTGGCGACTTTTTGTTTTCTTGCCATCGAATTTCGAACGGCTCTCCTGCCCACATACTTGATCTCAGCAGCTTCAAAGTTGCAGAACATGATGATGGCTCCGCTCTGAATGCCTCGATATGTTAATATCCCACCTTACTCCTAGCACCCTCTGGTGGTAACAGGAATTGACCAGTTTTTACTTCAACATGTACTAATGCCACAAACTTGACCGCATCAACTTCATTCCACTTCTAATGCATGCAGAACAAGTTGGTGAAGCTACCTTATGAACGCTGTGAAGCTACCACTAATGGTGTCCATGTGGCAGCGTGGCGACTATCGATCCCTCGCCACTAAATATGTTTGGCATTTTAATGGCTTCAGCAACCTCATATCCTCATGAAAATTGATACACAGGTCAAGAATGGCAAGCTCTTACATCTGATAGGGGCATCGCCCATGGGGTGGACAAAATGCCTCCTTAGCGCCCCCTTGAAATTTCCAAAAACACCTCCCCATAGGGTTTTTTTGGAGTTGGAACATGAAAATTGGTACACATGTGTATGTTGTCCAGACGCACATAAAAGTCTCTGGCACCAATGGTCTACTCCAAACAGGAAGTCGGCCATTTTGGCGTGATTTCCACATGTTGTATTTTAACGAACTAGTCCTAGGGATTTCATCCAGTCGACTTCAGTTTTTTTTACAGATCATCCAGAGACCATGTTGATTAAAAGCTGTGCTCTGCAGCTCTTCAAGCAGCTCTCTCTCCCACATAATTCATCCAAACTGCTTCAAAATTTCTGTACACTATAAGAGCCCCGCCCTCAACACCTCCATATGCTCGTAGGCAATCTTGCTCATGGCGCCCCCTTGTGGAAACAGGAAATGCCATCTTTTACACTGACAAAGACCAACCTCAAGCTCTTGACCTGATCAGCGACATTTTGTGGCCACATGGTCCAATATTTCCCAGACTTCACAGGATTGATGACAGTCCCGCCCTGAACACATCTACATGCCAATAATTCGAGATAAATATAGCAACTCTCTCTCCCACATACTTCATCCTAACTGCTTCAAAATGTCTGTACATGACAAGAGCCCTGTCCTGCACGCCTTCTATTCTCATACTCACTCTAACTCATAGCGCCACCTTGTGGAAACAGGAAATGCCATATTTTTATATTGATAAACACCAACACCATGGTAACTGACCCAGAGTTTAAGTTAGCTCTCAGTCTGGAATGGACAACCCAGAGTTTCCCTCATCTCAGGGTTAACTTACTCTAAGTTTTCACAACCACTTCAGTTATGTGTGCTGCTGGCCCTCCACGGTGGCGTGGGAGAGCGAGTGCCCGATCACAGCTGCTTGCAGCTTTAATTATTAGGGTCCGAAACCACCCCACTCCGAAATTGATTTTTAAGTCCATATTTCTAACACTAAACAGCTGCATTGTCTCTATGTGTGGACTGTGAGGACAGTTGCGTCTATCTCTTCGGTGGGAAATCACATCCATCTGCTGTGACGTACATGCCCTTATTTGGATAACACATCCTGGTATTCTCCACACATAAATATGTCGTAATGTGCCGTTTTCCAAAACTGTTACGGACCATTGTTACAAAACAACAGTTTCATGGTTAAGGTCTGGTTAGGTGTAGGCATGGAGGGTTGGGAGGGGAATAGTGGGGGCTTTAGAAAAAATGGGAAACCCTGCCATTAAGAAGAAAGGAGGTCAGTTTTCTGAAAAGCAGGAAGGCTGTATTCATAGTTTATGTTCATTCAAACATGTTACTTGGCTAAGCAGAACGCTTCAAATCATTATAATTCAAAAACATTGCATGATTTACAACGAGGGGATAATAAGATAAATGTGTTACTTACAGGTTGAGATTGATCCATGTCTCTTCCACTGTTTCAGTCTGGCGTGTCTTGTTTGAACACTGCAAACAGTAGCTCAGTAGCTCTGCGATTGGTTTAAAAGTGTGGAGAAAATGTTAGGAGCCATATGATTGGCTCAAAGCGAACACACCTGATTAACTGATGAATCTGTCAATCAGAATCAGAAATTTGACAGACAGATTTATCAGCCAATGGTGACGTTCATTGACCTGTGACATCAGGGGAGTCTCAAAATTCAGATTGCTCTCACAAGAGAGAGGTTCACAAATGAGAAGCAAAATTATATTTGTAAACCAGAGCGTGTGCATTTGCAAAACAGATTGTGTGCATTTCCGAAATTTATATTACAAGTTTGCAAAAGCATTATATTTGTGAACCGGAGCGTGTGCATTTGCAAAACAGAGCGTGTGCATTAGTGAGTCCGAAATACAACTGTGAACCAGAGCATGTGCATTCATGAAAAACCCTGCCTGAGTTCATTCATTATGAGACTGATCTGACCCCATAATAATTGTGTCAGGATTTATTCTCTTTGTAACATTGGTGGAGTCAAGGGGGGGTTTTAATTGAATGTTTCTGTTCCCACCACATATGAAAAACCCAGAGGTCTCTTCAGTGATTGTGGTAAATATTTTCTTAATAAATATTTTATCATTACCTGGGGCTCCATACACATTTAATAGTGTTATCCGTTTATGATTGATTTGTTCTTTTGCTTAAAAATATCGTCCCTCTGTATCCACTATCTGTTTTGTGTGTTGGAACATTACTTCATTTGAGATTAGAATTGCGGGCGGCACGGTGGTTTGGTGGTTAGCACTCTCGCCTCACAGCAAGAGGATTGCTGGTTTGATCCCGGGCGTGGGAGCCCTTCTGTGCGGAGTTTGCATGTTCTCCCCGTGTCAGTGTGGGTTCTATCCGGGCACTCCGGCTTCCTCCCACAGTCCAAAGACATGCAGATTGGGGACTAGGTTAATTGGTAACTCTAAATTGTCCCTAGGTGTGAATGTGAGCGTGAATGGTTGTTTGTCTCTATGTGTCAGCCCTGCGATAGTCTGGCGACCTGTCCAGGGTGTACCCTGCCTCTCGCCCGATGTCAGCTGGGATAGGCTCCAGCCCCCCCGTGACCCTCAAGAGGATGAAGCGGTTAGAAGATGAATGAATGAATGAATGAATGAGATTAGAATTGCAACCCCTGTATTCTTAAATCCGAAGTTAAAATTTCTCATGCTCCTTATCACAAAGATGAGTCTCCTGCCAGAAGATTATTTGTTGTTTTTCTCTTTTCATTTTACTTAATCATTTGTTCTTTGATAGGATTTTGCAGTCCATTAACCTTTAAAGTAATTCTGACTCCTGATTTAACATCCTACCCCTTAAAGCTATAGTTGGTAATCCTATTCAGAAACACTTCTTGTTATACTGGGTGAAATGGTCCTTCCATCCTGAGAGTAGTCAATAATGTGTTCAGAAAAATGAATGAAAAAAATCCGACCTCTGCGGCAGCTGCAGGCCTGTAAAAACTCTGACCAATCCCTGCCATTCGGTGCGAATGGAAAGAACCAATCAGATGCCTTCATGTCTTGTCCTGCCCACGCCCCCCTCTGTCCCTCCCTCCTCCCTGCGTGCACTCATCACGTGTCACCGTTGCCGGAAATATTCCGCACACTCCTCAGCAGAAATACCGAGTTAGCAGGAAAATAAGTTTGCTGAACAATGGCAGAGAAAATGCAGCCAAAAGTACCACTTACAGCGTCACAGCTCGCCCCGCTAAACAGGCTGAGAAAAGAAAGTCGGAGGCAGAAAAGGCTGCGACAAAAAAGGCTTTGGATAAAGCAAGAGGACAAACCAGACGTCAACATCGGTGCGGCTTTTGAGCGGTGGAGACAACTGAGGGAGCTAAAGGGCCTGAAAAGTGATGCAGAGGTCGCTGTCTTTCTGTTGGACAGGTAATTATTTGTTTGCTTCTAGGGGATTTGTTATTTTACTCGGCTCTCCTCTGCCCTGCTGACTCCTACTGCAGGATGCGCGTTCAAGTTTGTGGGGCCGTGGCTTTGGACGGAGCACTGATGGGAGGGGGAGGAGGGAGTGGAGCTTAGAGGAGGTGCCACTTTCAAATATTGCTAGCTCTCCAACATTACCAACTATACCTTTAAGTCTAATGTACACATCTTGCTCCTCTATTGACCTGACAATATAAACAAAAAAAAAAAAAACTTCTGGGCAACATAATAAAACCATAATAGTCCTGGAAATATTTGCGACTAAAAATAGGTGTGTGCGAACTGTAAAAAATATTTAGGGGCACATGCACGTATAAAAAATCAGCAGAAACAGCCTGTATTTTTGTCAATAAAAAAATATGATAATCTAACCGCAAATGTTGGAGGAACTCCAGCCGCCTTCCCTCTTCCCTCTTCACCGTGTGACACAGTTATGGGTGGTTTTCCGAGCCACTGTCGGCACAATGAATTTAAGTTCCACTGTTGGCAGGGTGGAAATAAGTCAGTGTGGAGGAGGCAGGGACGGTTTTTGCTATGGGCAATGTGGGCGACCGCCCAGGGCACAATCTATGTGAGAGTGTATGAGAGCCCTCCAAAAAAACAAACAAACAAAAAAAACCCAACTTGCTAGTTTTCTAGACTACTGCTCATTTCCACGTCAAGTTAGTGGAGTGGGCGCTGGGGCGCCCCTATTATCACGTTATCAGGCGAATCCTGGCGGTTGTGGGTTGAACGGGGGTCACAGACAGGACTACAGCGGAGGCTCATAGTGCTCTGCAGCGCAAGATAACGGCTTACCGGCAACAGAGAAGTCCGACTCCAGGTCCAGTAATTTCCTCTTTCGTTGGTGTCATGACTCCCCAGTAGTACCTGGTTTATTGTGGTCTTAGTCTTCCTCAGTTTGTATTTCCCCATAAGATTTATAGTGAAATAGGCTTGAAGAATCCTCTAAAATGGGGAAAATGTCGGACCTTTCTGGGAGCTCACGTATTATGCTGCTGCTCGGCTCACCGCCATACCCAGAAGTCTGCATTTAGTCCCTCTAAGGCAAGCTCAGGGGTTTTGTGTTACCAGAATCTACAGGACTGATGCTCCATAACCTTTTTTTTCCTCTGAGTGAGGATTAGAATACATACAGTTTACATAACCCAGCCGAAATTAAACGCTTGAAGATCCACTTCTTACAAAAGTGTATGTCATAAAAAAAACTAAAGTGATGGTCAGAAGTGAAATTTAAGGTGTGTTGATTGATTCACATTGTCAAATCATGCATTAAGTAGCATTACAAGTTAACGTTCCACTTAAAAAGTTGCCTGCAGTCAGCCAGTGAATTAGGTTTTTTTCCTGAAAACAGGAAAAAAAGCGTACCAAACTGAACTGAGCTATACTGTAATGCTCGGTGGAAACAGAGTGTATTATCGTGAAGATGATGACCTTGCTTGACCTTACAGGAAAAAGGTTCAAGATCCAGTTTTGAGCAGTAATCCAAGTAGAACTGCACCTGAGGTACAGCCATCTGCACCTCCTCCCGCCCAAGTGCTTCCCATCAGCAGCGTTTATGTACAACAGCCAAAGATACAACAACATGCCTCAACTAATAGACGACTACCTGCACAAGCACACAGGGGATGCCAAGGAGGGCGACCTTCACAGTGGGGCCCATCAGGAGTTTGTTGGGAGTGTGAGCAGCCTGGACGCACCCCAGTAAGAATCAAGCAGTGGTTGGGAGCTGTTTGTCAACCAACAGGTCAGGATAGGGTTGGCAGAATCAATGGGGTTTCTCAAAGCTAAGCTAAACAAGACCTGTGCTAGCATCAAGCTAAACTGGGTGGATGCTTTGCTGCTTGCACTAATGAGCTATTGCATGCAAACACACAGGAGCACACATCTAACTCCACATGAAATGCTAAGAGGCAGATGCATGACAGCACCTTACTTGAGAGGGCCCTTTAAGGGACCCCAGGAAAAAGAATATATGAACTAACTGCATACATTAGTCCATTTACATAAAAACAGGGTTTCAGATTCCGCACTTGGCAGCAGAGCCCAGTGGTTCCAGGGGACCAGGCCGACATTAAGGTCTTCCGGTAAAAGTGGAACGAGCCAGGGTGAGTGGGTCCCTTCAAGGTGGTCTGAGCGACACCAGCTGTGGTCCAGATGGAAGGAAGGTCAACGTGGCACCACCTGAACCACTGCCCTAAGGCCCGATCAGCGGGCCAGGATGTTGATGAAACAGAAAGGGTAAATATCAAAATATCTCTGACTCACATACTGAAACTAATAAGCTTTCTGACCTGGGTGTTGCCAGGAAGTCAAGCACAGGAGAGACAAGCACTTGAGAGGCCTGTGCCGATACTTAAGGACCTGAAAGGTGTAATTCAGCCACAATGGAGGGAAGCTAAGAGACATGAATCAGATGAGTATGATGAAACTACACATTCGCCAAACATGACTTTAAACCAAATTCCAACCCATGACTTAAATAGGTGAAATTAGAGAAGTACTAACCTTGAATTTAGGTAAGGAGAATAATGTCTCCACTGTGATTAAATTTTGATTTGGATGTAGGCAAAGCAAGAGGGCAAGTACTATGACATTGTACAAAGGGGAAATGTATTTACCAGCCCAGCAAGTAAGACTTCGAGAAGACAGTGTATAATCACAGTAAAGGTAAGGTACACAATGTTATGTGGGATTACCATAGATGAACAACAGAGGGAAAAAGTATGGGAGTGGATCAGTGTAAAATAGCTGTATATAAAACAACTGATAAGTGGAGAATTGAGGTGTTTAAGGATCAGTAGGGCCCAGACTATGAGTACTATGTAGAGATCCAGTTGCGAGGAAGAGCACCCAGGATAGACACATTCAACTTGACACGAATTGGCTTTACAGAGCATGATAAATTCTTACAGAGTACTCAAAACCTAGAGATGTGTTTAAGCTAAGAGCTAGCAATGTTACATATTTGAACACGAAGGATGCAGTGACCCCAATACCTTGTGATGTTGTGACTTTACAGTCTGATAATATAATAACTCTAAAACCTAATGAATCAGTAATACCATAAATGCTGTCAAGGTTTAAAAATGTTAATTTAACATCCGAAAAAATAAGAAAAAATTCCACTTCAAAACCTAACAAATCATGTGACCCGTAGAGTAATTACCTTTAGAGATGATACAATCATTGATTTTTGGGATTCAGTGTTGTGTGACTGGAGGTACCACTATTTTTTGTGAACTATTTTCAAGTACAGTTTTGTCCACAGACCAAACAATTGAGGAAGACCAATTCAATCAACAAGAAAGATATAAACCCACCCAATGGAGTTTTAAAACCTTAGAAGATATAAATTGGAAATGAGCTAATCACAATGGATGGTATAAATAGGTGTGATATACTGTAAAGGAAATGACGTCCAATGAGTGCATAGTTTGTGTTGGAGCCCCAACAACATTTTTAACAGTAATCCTAGAAAAACACAATTTTGAAGAATGTGCTAGAGTGCTAGAGAGAGTAAAGAAGGTAATTTCACCCCCATGGCAGGAGGAGTCAGGATTCTACTGTATTTAATGTAGACTAATCTATGGTTCTCAAAGAAGTAACAATTCTTTTATATTTTGTGTGATATTTTAATGTGGGTTATTGGAATTATCATCTAAGTTTTGTTTAATGATGAAGTTCGATTTGGTCATTTAATCATTTAATGCAAAAGTATTAGTATTCTTTATGAGTATATAATATGATGTGTACACTGTTGTTGTTTTTCATGTATTCAGCCAATAATCATATTTTAGATATTTAAAGGGTTGGATTTTAAATCGATGCTCACATTTAGATGTATACTTAGATTTCATGTTTTGAATTACACATAACTGAATGACATAGGCAAGTGCTAACTTTGAAGCATGTTTAGCCATACTTACAATACATTTATAACTTTCTTGTGAATAATCCATGTCTATATTATCTGTTACAGTCAGAGCAAGTGGTAAAGGTGGTCACCCATAGATAGGATTACAACAATACATTTAGTGTGGGATAGTAAGGGGGCTGTGGAGTAATTTTCACAACAGACAACAAATGCTAAACTGATGCTAAACGGATGTTAATACATGAGCCTTTGTGCTCCACTGTCTCGCAGGTTAACTTATATGCCACAGTGTTGCCTGGATAGTGTGATGTGTGTGGTTGTGCTGCCGCCGTGGTCCTGCCAGATGCCTCCTGCTGCTGCTGTTAGTCAAGTTTCTACTGTTATTATACGCATATGATTATTGTCACATATGTATACCATCAGATATTAATATATACTTTCAACATATTGTACCAAAATAGTTTGTACTATTAATTATATTATTACTTTCATTATTGTTGTTGTAAGCTACTGTCATTACCATCTGTCCTGCATCTCTCTCTCTCTCTGTCTCTCTCTCTCTTTCTGTCTCATTGTGTCATATGGATTACTGTTAATTTATCATGTTGATCTGTTCTGTACGACATCTATTGCATGTCTGTCTGTCCTGGAAGAGGGATCGCTCCTCAGTTGCTCTTCCTGAGGTTTCTACTGTTTTTTTTTTCCCCGTTAAAGGGTTTTTTGGGGGGAGTTTTTCCTTATCCACTGTGAGGGTCCTAAGGACAGAGGGATGCCGTATGCTGTAAAGCCCTGTGAGGCAAATTGTGATTTGTGATATTGGGCTTTATAAATAAAATTGATTGACTGAATTGATCTGAGGCTCAGAGAGTTTTTCCACTCTGAGAAGGACAGTACGTATAACACGTACAGTCACTCTCTGGACTCTGCCCCCCCACCTCCCACTCCTGCCACCCCTACGCCCACAGACTTTACTCGCACTCCCTTCAGGAAGAAGTCTACCTTTATTCCCCCAAGGAACAGAAATGCTTTTCTTGACGCATATCGTCGCTTGGTTGAGAACGATGTTAAAAATGTATTAAAAAAGAAAAAAGAATACAAGGTGTACAGTAATTTGTCTCAAGCAGAAAGGGATGCACTATTAGATTTGAGCAAGGACACTCAGGACTGCCGACAAGGGGGGGGGGGGGGGGGCTATTGTTCTGCAAAGTGCATGTGATTATGAATCTGAAATTAGAAGACAATTGTGTGATAATATGTCATACGAGAAACTGCCTTCAGATCCTACCCAGAGGTTTAAGACACATGTTCATTCTAAATTGATGTTACACTTAAACAATTTTGAATTTGATAAAACTGTTTTTGATTTTCTGAAAATAGAGCACCCTGTGACTCCTGTTTTTTATACTCTCCCACAGTACACAAGGGGGTAACAGTTCCCCTTATTGAGAGTCCTATCATGAGTGGTATAGGCAGTCTCACAGAAAATATCTCTGCCTATGTTGACTATCACATCAAGTCTGAGCTCACCACCCTTCCCTCTTATATCAGAGACTCTACTGATTTCATAAAGTTACTCAAATGTTTTAACCATGTTACAGACACAGCATTATTTGCTACTTTTGATGTCCAAAGTTTACACACTAATATACCACACACTGGCGGGCTTGAGGCATGTCAGCATTTTTTAAACCAGCGCCCTACAGAGTCCAGCCCCAGCACTGAATGTATATTGGATCTGGCTAACATTATCTTGACTAACAATTATTTTCGCTTTCAAAATGATTTCTCTGTACAACAGAAGGGCACAGCCATGGGCAGTAAAATGGCACCTAATCATGCATGTTTATGTATGGGTTATTTTGAACATATATTTTGCATTTTGTGATTTTTGACGGCACTGCAAATCATCTGACCAAATTCCATCATTATTTAAATTCCTGTAATGACCATTTGAAATTCACTTTGCAATACAGTTTGGAACGTATCAGCTTTTTGGACATATTGATTTATAAGGATAATAACCAAATCCACACTGATTTGTTCCACAAGCCCACGGACCGTAACACTATGCTTAGGGGTAACAGCTACCACCCACAAGCTCTTAAAAAAAGTTTACCAATCAGTCAGTTGCATAGGGTCTGCAGGATCTGCAGCCAGGACTCCTCCTATCTTACACAAGCCAATGATCTGTCTAACAGATTTTTAAACCAGGGGCATAAAAAGGAATGGGTGACTTCAGCCAGGGGCAGGTTTGATCGTATGACGCAGGCTGAAAGTCTTCAGCCCAAGGCTAAAAAAGTCACTTGTGCTGTACAAAATACTCTCCACTTGGGTCACTATTTGGAAATGTTATCCAAAAACACTGGTATATTGTTGCCCATGTGGTTTGGCTTATGTGGGTAAAACATAGAGAGCGTTATGCACCAGGATCAGCGAACATAGAAGCAACATCAGAAAGAGTGATGAACGTAATCCAGTGGCTGCACACTTTAAACAGGCTAACCACAGTGTCAGCGCTCTCAGATATATTGGGGTGGAGAAAGTAGAGAATCATCCAAGGGAAGGTGATCTAGAAAGAAAACTCCTCCAGCGCGAAACTTTCTGGATCTTTTTCCTCAATGCCATGTCTCCTAATAGTTTAAATGAGGAATTTGATATAAAACCTTTTCTATAAGTATTAGCCTAATTAGTGCCCTCTGTGTGGCCTTATATGCCAGTGTTTTAACTTATCTTTGATGTTTATCACGTGCACTATTCCTGCTATTCCAATGACAGAATTATTGACCAGTCGTTTGGAATAGATATGATGTCTTTTGATTATTTCATCTCATGTATTACCACTGTTTTTATTCTAGCCTAGTATTCTAGTTTTTTTGTGTAACTTCTTATATTCACTGTTGTCTTTTTGATATACTGATATTGTAATATTCATTGCTTATCTATTGATATTTAATATTGTTGTTTTCTTCTTATGATTGTTAATTGCTTCTATTATATCACCCGCCCGGCTATGATGGCAAGCACTGATTTTCTACCTGGTGATGTCACAGACGCGCCGGCCTATATATTTTCCCCTTGAACTGCTGTCACTCATTTGCCTGATGAAGACCCGATAGGGTTGAAAGCTTGCAGCTTTGAGCTAAATAAAAGCGGGAGCATAAACTCAATGTGCGGACACTTTCCTTCAATCTTGATTTCACCTGTTTGTCCTGCACCTCGTACCTAAATCGGTTTTTGGATGTGCGCACAGCTCTTCTTCTTTGTTTGATTGAATTGATTGATATGTTAAACAAATTTAAACAAGTGCTAATTGAAGAGGGTGAAAGTTTGTTGGGTTTTTGCCTTTACTTGCATTGGCTGATGGTTTAACTGTTTTAATGCTTAATTGACTGATGGGGGGCAGATGACCCCCAGAGGGGGAAATACATAGTGTAGATGATGACCTTGCATAAACTGTTTTTGTTATCCTGACATGGCTTCAGCAAAATGATTTGGTGTTGATCCAGATCAAATTTGGTTATGTGAAAAGAAGCGATTGTTCTTGGAGCTGATTGTCTGAAGGGACAGGAAACATTTTTCAATGCTGTAAGTGTGTCAACTGATACTGCTTATTCATCAGACACTATAAATTGTCATGATGTACTTAATGAAAAAAAGTACATCATGACAATTTATAGTGTCTGATGAATAAGCAGTATCAGTTGACACACTTTCTCACCAGTAAACCCTAACTCCATGTCTGAGCCTCCCTTATTTTACTTGTTGTTTATGCTACAACATCTCAGCCCTGGGCAGAGTGACCTACGTCTATTGACCAATCAACAGAGCTGCAGTGTTCACAGCTTCACTTTTTAGTACAAGATCTGTGTGCCAGGTACCCCAAAAGAAGGGGTACCAAAAATGGGGATGATACAGAACAGTTCCATTTGTACCATCCACAACTTTTCACAGTGCAAATGAAAAAAAAAGGCGTATCAAACTGAACTGAACTGTATCGTACTGCTCAGTAGAAACAGGGCTTGTGTGTCAGCCCTGTGGTAGTCTGGCGACCTGTCCAGTGTCCAGGGCCCCTCAATTGTCAGGGTCCAGGGTCTGTCAGCTGGGATAGGCTCCAGCCTCCAGCTGGCTGCTTGCCTCATCAACTCTACAATGAACTACAGTGCCATTTATTCTAAACTACTTCTGATTATTGAGCAACCTTGAAATTTTACAGTTTACCTGCACTGAGGTCTGTTAAGTCAGCAAGTCCTAATATTCTTGAACACTACTTTCAAATTCTAACAGCTGATTTTATTTTATTTATTTTGCAGCTCATTTAACATATCCTTTTTAAGTCTGTATGTGTCTCATTCATCATTTGGAAATCTGCTTTTGTTTTGCCTTTATTAAAAACTGGTGACCAAACCCAGCTCAACAGTTATTGGTCCATCTCTAAACTCTTAGCCCTGACCAAAATATTGGAATCTTTATTGTCTGAACAGATAAAATAGTTTTTACATGTAAATGACAGTTCACCTGTTTATCAATCTGGGTTCAGAAAAAAGCAAAGCACTACTACTATTGCTTTAAAAGTTGTCAGTGATTTGGTTCATTTGTCGGATAGTGGACTGCAGTGTGCTGATTTATTTATTGACCTGTCTAAGGCCTCTGATACAGTAGATCACAAAATTTTGACTACACTAAATTGTTTTATCAAACAGAGCCATTGCTTGATTTGTTAATGATTTAATGGGCAGAGTGCAATATGTACAAGAGGAGGGCATGCTCCTCATACAATTGCAAATGTGGTGCCTCAACATTGAGTATTAGGGCCTCTGTTGTTTTGAATTTACTTAAATAGCCAGTGCCTAAATGTATATGATGCAGGTGTTCATCTGTATCTGATGACACCATTATTTGCTCTGCTTTTACTCAGAATAACCCTTTTCCAGCATCAGCTATCTTTCAATGCTGTTCAGCAATTTCTGGTCAACTTGAAGTTCATCCTGAATGCTGATAAAACAAAGGATGGATATCTGGATATACGTGTTTCTACACACATTACACTGAGTATGTGTGTGCATACATAGACGGAGTCCACGTACGCATAATAGAAATGAAGATGACTACAGTGATTGCTTTTCTAGTAGATAAATAGTTGGCAAAGTTAGTACACACAAAACATTCATGGACACATGAAAACACTTACATGTACACATATGCACTAGCAGTCAATTTGCAGGAAAATACATGGGACATGGCAGACTGAGTCTTGGCTAGTTGGTACATTAAATAAAACATAGGCTATTTCCAAGCTGTTTTCAGCAGGGAGGACTGCTGACCTCAACAACAGGGAAAATAATCAGACTGAGAAAGGAGCACTTTGAGGATCTGCTCCCAAATGGCATGCCCGTGGCAATAAAGAGGCCCCACAGTGGCATAGCACCTTACCAAGATGAGATCAACCTAAGATGCTGATGGCTCTGGATATTGTAAGGTTATGTTGTTTGGCACATTTTTTTAATGTCGACTTTAGATCAGGGACAGTACCCAAGGAGTGGCAGGCAGTGGTGGTGGTCCCCACTTTTTTTTCTTTTTTTTAAAAAAAGTAACTGGAACATGTGGTCAGGTTATCAGGGTACTACTGCTTAGTTTCCCCAGGAAAGTTCATGCCATGCTGCTGAACAGGTGGCTCTGACTGAGAGCTTGCCACAGGGCCACCATTGAGGTCCATGAGGTCTGAACTGTAGTAATTTTTCCCAAGGTGTTATAGTAAGAGTTGTGAAGAAATTTTCTAAGAATAATTTGACTTTGGTGTGGTTAGATATTGAACATTACCAACTTGCTCATCTGATCTTGTCTTTTCTACAAAAACTTTACTCAGCTTTTGATTATCCATGCAAAGTGTAATTCAAGTAACTAGAGAATGTTACCAGTGGAGTGCTTGTAGTTCATTCATCCCTAACATTTAAATATCAATTAACTAGTTATGGAAATATCAGCACCTGATAAATTTACTGAATCCTGTATAATGTAGTATTTGCACCAATGAATTAATAAACAAATGTCACTTTGAATAAGATATTTCAAAATTCACAGCACGTTAAATTTATTTACAGCTACATGCACACACATACACACAAGCACCTTCTTACCATAGTTGAACTGGCTGTTGCTCTTCTCGCAGTTGATGACATTAAAACGGTAGGGGAAGTCTGGCACCATGTTACTGACTTCAAAATAAAACCATTGGGTGTGCTGGTTACTGTTGGCATCTGCATTCAGTATGAGGTCATATTCATATCTATAGAAGAGAAGAGAAGAAGAAAAAGACTGCTTCTGTGGTTTTATCTTGATTATATTTGGCTTTTTGAGTTAGGATTGTATAGAGTAACAATATGACATCACATTTGCTTTTCATTGACTTCTTAGAACTTGTGCGAACAGTGTGTGTGTGTGTGTGTGTGTGTGTGTGTGTGTGTATCCATACCTGCGGACCTGGACAGCCTTTCTTAGGTTCCCACATTCAAACTTAGAGAAAAACCTCAAGGCATCAGGCGGATACTGAAGACTAACAGACAAAGAGACAAAGATGACCAATTGGATTTTAGGGGTATTATTTGCTCAAATTGTTCCGTTTGAGCAAATGAAGACAAATAAAGGAAGCGGAATTTTCATAATCTAAATCTAAACCTCCTCTTGTGAGTTTGTATATATTTATGTTGTTTACCTACCTGCTGTCTTCCAGGTCAAACACGACCTTGTTGATGATGCCATCAGTATTCAAGAAACGTTGGACATCTTCAAACACTTTCTGCCTGGTAAAGAGAAGCACATGCAGTCACACTGTTTGCTCTTGTTATCTGTTTAGATGTTGCATTATGTGATTATGTTCTTCATGATAAATGTGTTTGTATACCTGGCTGGTGGAATATAAAGTTTGGCTTGATGTAATACACTCCTTGAAAACCTCTTAAAAACCTAGATGTGACATTTACAGCAGCTGGAGAGGTCACAATGAGTTCTGATAGAAGTACAGAGAGTTTCTGTGGATATTCTCATTTATCCAGGTCAGTTCCATTCTGGCAACAATTAAATCGTAGGCAACTGGACTTTGATTTTGTCTGGAAGACGTTTCGCCTCTTATCCAAGCGGCTTCATCAGTTCTCAACACATCGGTCTGACTAGTCCTCACTAGTCTGACAAACAGTGGAGTAAGACTCAGGTTTTTAACCTCTGTGGAGGTGTACACCCACCACCCTCATAAGACAATACTTCGTTAGTGGAGTTTCACTGGACCATTGTTTGGGTCAGGTGAGTCACACTAGTGAACGACAGTTGTTAGGAGTGAGTGGGGCTACTGGTGAGCAACAGTCGTTAGGCATGATGTGTGGTTACCAGTGAATGACTGTCATTGTGTTTCTTTGAGCCACTTGAGGTTAGTTTCGGGCAGTCTTTGTTGTTCAGTCTCTTAGGTACAGCAGCAAGGGCCGCATTGTAAATGGGGGATAGGTGGTGTCTCAGGCCACCTCCCCTCTTTAGAGACGGCTTCTCTATTTTAACGTAGATGGATTCTTTCATCCCGCTTTCGAACCATCTGTCCTCTCTGTCCAAGATTTTCACATTGCTGTCCTCAAAGGAGTGAGCCTTCTCCTTTAGATGTAAATAAACAGCAGAAACTGGACCTGAGGAGTTTGCCCTTTTTGTAAAGATTTTAAAAGTAATATGGCACGTTTTGGGGAAGAAGTCTTTTTTGACAGAGTAATGCTGGTGAATGGGAAATGGGAAATAGTGAAAATGTTGCCTTGCTAGTTTACAACTACCCAGTTTCACAAAGCTTCTATGTCTGTATCGTTAATCTCCTCTGTCAGCATGGTACTTTAAAATGTTTTTTCCATGTTTCGTCTTTACTTGTTAACCCAGACAGAAGAGATTATCAGGCAACTGGAAAATATCCTGTCAGTGCCTGGTCCTGCAGCAGAGAAGCAGGAATTCCTTTCACAGGTCATTTTGCCAGAGGTGAGCTAAAAAGTAATGCATACAAGACTGAAAACACTATTATTATTATTATTGAGTATGATGATCTTGTCAATAATCATGTTTGTTTTGTAGATTTTGATTAAGTGGTTGCAAAGCAACAGCAACATGTGCCGACACCAAGCAGAATCTTTGCTTATGAAGGGCACATCTAACCAGGACAAGACAAGGTAAAGGACATGGTTTGCATTGTGGTTGTGCATACACAACATTACTTTATCTTTTCTGTCAGTCGTGGCATAAGTCTGGCAGGTCAGAATGTGTCATGGATTACTTTTTAGATCCTTATCTTTTACTTTTTTCCAGAGCTACAGAGATAACAACAGGGGACACAAATAGCTCAGAAGAGGTAAGACATTTCTTAACACACACACACACACACACACACACATACAAACCCACTGGAGATTAATCACATGAAACTTAGATATATGTCATATATCAAAGCAGTGTCTGTGCTGAAGACATCTGTAGGAGGAGGAGTTCGTCAAAATACAAGGTGTCGAAATCACAAAATCGCCACCAAAATGAAAAGTTTAAATCAAAATGGCCGACTTCCTGTTTGGAGTAGACCATTGGTGGCAGAGACTTTTTTGTGCGTCTGGGCAACATACACATGTGTACCAATTTTCATCTTCCCACTCCATAAAAAACCCCTATGGGGAGAGGTTTTTGAAAATTTCAAGGGGGCGCTATAGACCCATTTTGTCCCCCCCATGGGCGGGGCCCCTATCGGATGCAAGAGCTCGACATTCTTGACCTGTGTATAAATTTTCATGAGGATATGAGATCGGTGAAGCCATCAAAAAGCTAAACGTATGTAGTGGCGAGGGATCAATAGTCGCCACACCGCCACATGGACACCATTAGATGTAGCTTCACAGCGTTTATAAGGTAGCTTCACCAACTTCTTCTGCATGCATTAGAAGTGGAATGAAGTTGATGCGGTCAAGTTTGTGTCATCAGTACATGTTAAAGTAAAAACTGATCATTTCCTGTTACCACCGGGGGGCGCTATGAGTAAGGTGGGATATTAACATATCAGGGCATTCGGATCCGAGCCATCATCATGTCCAGCAAGTTTGAAGCTGCTGAGATCAAGTATGTGGACGTGAGGTCCGTTCGAAATTCGATGACAAGAAAACAAAAAGTCGCCAAAATTTGTCACGCCTTATTGGCCACGCCCCTTGACGTAGAGAAAAGCTTTTAATAACTTTTGATCAGCATGTGCTCAGGATGATCTGTAGCCAACTTTGAAGTCAATCGGACAAAATCCCTAGGAGGAGTTCATTCAAATGTAAGTTGTGGAAATTGCCGAAACGAAAAAATTCAAAACAAAATGGTTGACTTCCTGTTGGGATTTTACCATGACGTCAAGAGACTTTTTTGTGCATCGCGGTATGATACATGTGCGTGCCACATTTCGTTTGCCTATGACAAACTAACCCCAAGGGGAGGGTTTTTTGAAAATTTGTACGGGGTGCTATTTCGGCATTTCGCGTCGACCATGTGCAACCGCCCAAAAATATTGAATTTCGGATCCGGCCGGATGAATGTGGAAAGTTAGAAGCATTTTGAAATTTGGGAAAGGGGCGAAATTGGGACACGAAATGTCGGAATAATAATAATAAAAATAATAATAATAATAAACAGCGCAATAAACAATTACAATAGGGTCCTACGGACGACTTCGTCATCTCTCTTGCCCTAATAATAAACAGCGCGATTGCAATAGGGTCCTATGGACGACTTCGTCGTCGCTCGGGCCCTAATAATAATAATAAACAGCGTGATTTCAATAAGGTCCTTGGACGACTTCGTCGTCGCTCGGGCCCTAATAAACAGCACGATTTCACTAGGGTCCTTGGATGACTTCGTCGTCGCTCAGGCCCTAATAATTAAAGTTGTAAGCAGCGATGAAAGGGCCCTCGCACCTTCACGCAAATCAGGGGGGCTGGCACGATGCATTCTGACGCGTCAGTTAATTTCTGTTAAAGTCAGACATCGCATGCAGGAGCAACTTGGCCTATCCTTGTTACAGTGCTGGAATGACATATTTCACATTTTGTATCACTTCCTCTTTCCACCAGAGGGAGTTGGAGAGCGGACTAATTATACATCATGTTTTTATATATCAAATACACACCACAGCATGTAACTTTCAGATAAATCGAAACATAAGTGTTTGATGAGACCTACTTCCTGTCACCACTAGGTGGGTCTATGAGTATCAGGCAATATGGTAATGAAAACATCAAAGTTCGCCACCAGGCCATGGCCACGCCCTTCGACGAAAACTCACAGTTTCCACAGTAACGCGTCATCAACGTCTTGTGGCTTTTTTCACCAAGTTTGAGGATCTGGTCAATTCTGTAGGAGATATACATTAAAGACTAAAATGTGACATTTCCTGTTGCCAGTGGGGGCGCTATATTTTCTCTAATTATTGACATGTGGATGTGTTCAGGACGGGACTGGCATCAATCCTGTGAAGTTTGGGCAAGATGGGACCATGTATGCTGGAGTTATAAACTACTTCCTGTTTAGTGGCGAGACCCCTAACTTTGACGCCATCCCACAGTCACACGCATTGACGAAAACTCAAGCTTTTGAACGGGCCCTCGCACCTTCACGCAACTCTGGGGGCTGGCAGGACGCCTTTTGATACGTCAGTTCATTTCTGTCAATGTAAAAAATCGCATGCAGGAGTGACTCTGCATATCCTTGATACAGTGCTGGAATGACATATTTCACATTTTGTATCACTTCCTCTTTCACCTAGAGGGAGTTGGAGAGCGCACTAATTATACATCATGTTTTTGTACATCAAATATACACCACAGCATGTAACTTTCAGATAAATCGAAAGATAAGTGTTTGAGACCTATTTCCTGTCACCACTAGGTAGCACTATGAGTATCAGGAAATATGGTCATATAAATGTTTTCAGGACAGGACTAATATGAATCATCTGAAGTTTGATGGAGATCAGAACATTTACGACAAAAATATAGCAATTTCCTGTTTCATGGAGAGACATCAAAAGTAAACCCTCTGCAGCACGCATAGACACTAATGATATGTCACGTTTGTGTACATCAAATATAGACCACAGCATTGAAGTTTCAGGTTAATCCAAAGATAAGTGTCTGATAAGATGTACTTCCTTTCAACACTAGGTGGCGCTATGATTATCAGGAAATATGGTAATGAAAATGTGTTGAGGGCGGGACTAATATGAATCATGTGAAGTTTGGTGGAGATTGGACCATTTATGCCAGAGCTACAGCAATTTCGTTTTTCATGGCGAGACCTCAATATTCAACGCTCGGCAGCAGGCGTGCACACCGTTCAACATTGGGCAAATCCTGTGATAACTTTTGGTCACAACATAGTCATGCTTACATACACCAAATTTGGAGCCAATCTGATTAAATCTGTAGGACAAGTTCATTAATTTACAAGCCCTGGAAATGGGCTGGAAGTGGCACAAGTAAATTCAAAATGGCGGACTTCCTGTTGGGTTTGGAGCATGGCTCCAAGAGGCTTTTTTGTACGTGATAGAGTGTTACAGGTGCCCACCAAGTTTCATACATGCAGGTCAAACCAGCTTTGGGGGCTGCTTAATTGAAATATTCTAGGGGGCGCTGTTGAACCATCTTGGTGCATCAAAGCACAAAAATCACATCAGACAACAGCAATTGTGACCTGTGATGTGTATGCTACATTTGGTGAGTTTTCAAGCATCCCTTTTCCTCACAGACAACTTCGTCGTTGCTCGGGCCCTAATAATAAACAGCGCGATTACAATAGGCTCCTCACGGACGACTTTGTCGTCACTCGGGCCCAGGGGTCGCGTTAACTGGATATTCTCAGTCATTGACCGTTTTTTTTTTTACAACAATGACCGGAAAATCTGAAGGCCGTTGGCCATCTGCTTCATGTAGCGTTGTTGACATAACGCCCTGGACACACTGGACGCGGAACCGAAGCACAGCGCCCAGCAGCGGAGGCAGTTTTCAGTCAGCGCCCATGTTAACCTATCTGACTGTACCCACAGGCTGCTGAGCAGAGCGGAGTGCCCACGGAGGCAGCGCTTCAGTTCGGCGTCTGGTCTATTTTTCACGGGAGCCGCGAGCGCTTCTGTCAAGCCGGATCGAGCAGATCGTACCAAAAAGGAAGTCGGACACAGAAAAGATGAGAGAATCCAGCAAATTTTCAAAATAAAATAACAGAGCCCCCTGAGAAACGTGAGGAGAAAATATCGTGTTTATAATTTAAAATAACACAACGGTGCATAAGCAAACACATTTTTCAATACCATAATCACTTCATTACAATTTTAATTTTGTGTCACCGAGCCTACAGGCATAACTACATAACGCCCTGGACACACCGGACGCGTTAGTGATGCATTAGTGCCATCCGGTGTGTCCAGGGCGAAGCCTAATGGCACGGGTGTGTGGATGTCTGTTTATCTTTTCATTCATGTCCTTATTAATGCACACTTTATAACTTGCTTGTTGGATTCATTAAAAATCCCTTCAGTTTCAATAGGGTCCTCGCACCGAGGTCAGTGCTCGGGCCCTAATAAAAATCTGAAAAAAAAAACCGCTGATCCTGGGAAGCGCGTCTGCTTGCATACTAGAGTGTGGCTACCTGATCCGAGCCCGACGGTACCCGACGGGTCGGGCCGGGTTCGGTCACCAAGGTTGGTGCTCGGGCCCTAATAATAATAATGATAATAATAATAGTAATAATAATAATAATAAGAAGAAGAATTTCTTCAATTTCAATAGGGTTCTCGCACCGAGGTCAGTGCTCGGGCCCTAATAAAAATCTGAACAAAAACAATAGGTTTCCCTGCGAAATGCGTCTGCTTGCAGTCGTCACTCGGGCCCTAATAATAAACAGCACAATTTCAATAGGGTCCTACGAGCGACTTTCAGTCGTCGCTCGGACCCTAATAATAATAATAATGAACAGCACGATTTCAAAAGGGTCCTTCGGATGACTTGCAGTCGTCGCTCGGACCCTAATAATAAACAGCTCGATTTCAATAGGGTCCTATGGATGACTTGCAGTTGTCACTCGGACCTTAATAATAATAAATCCTTGCATTTCAATGGGGTCCTCGCACTGCTAGGTGCTCGGGCCCTAATAATAATAATAAATAATAATAAACAGCGCAATTTCAATAGGGTCCTACGGACGACTTCGTCGCTTGGACCCTAATAATAAAAATCCGAACAAAAACAATAGGGTTCCCAATAAGTAATAATAATATAATAATATTAATATTAATAATAAGAAGAAAAGTTTCCCAGCACAGCCCAGCAGGCTTGGGCCCCTAATAATAATAATTTAAAAAAACAAAAACAAACTTGGCTTTCCGGTCACGCAATGTGCGAGAGATGAAAATATTGAAAGTGTATGAAAGGCCCGAATCCCGGCCTGTTATCTGTTTTTTCCATTTTCCATTTAAACAGAAAATCAGAAATCGGAAAACGAGTCATTATCCGTTTTTTCATATTTGGTTTTATTTTGAAAAACAAATGAACGAATGATACACGGATTCCCCACACTGAGAGAGGACATCCCTCTTCGCCTCCACTTACATCCATTCAGCATTCCTCAACAACTAACACTTCCTGAATTACAGTTAAACAGTTAAAAGACATTGTTGTGGCGTGGTCCTTGCTAGTGAATTAGTAACTGCAATGTGTAATTGTCTTCGTCAGTGAAGTCTCAATTGAGTGAACTAGAAAAGAGGACAAAATGTAGACAAACAAAAATGAACAACAAGAAATAAAAAGATATTTGAATGCAACAAGCATTATTAAGCCGAATTAAAAAAATAAACTGACACTTCCACAGCTGGTTAAAGCATTACCAAGGCAACCAAGTTTAAAGTACAACCAATGCTGAACTTATCAGCCACTTACAACCAGCCAATATGCTTTCAGCATTCTGGTAAATTATGAATGAACTGTATTCTGACCACTCAAAGCACTTTTACACTACATCACAGTCACCCAATCACACACACATTCATACACTGGTGGTCGAGGCTGCCACACTAGATGCCACCTGCTACTCAGTTAACCATTCATTCACACTCACACACACACTTGCATAACCATCGAGAGCAATTTGGGGTTCAGTAACTTGCCCAAGGATGCTTCAACATGTGGACTGGGATCAACCACCAATCTCTTAAACCCATCTCTATGTTCATGGTACATGAAAAACATTACTCCTAGCCATCAGTTAAGCATGAAGTACCTCTGTATGCTGGGTTTGCGTGGGGCCATGGGTTCATGTCCTGGTGGTGAGAGGTGACCCCAGAAATCAGGAAAAGCCAGGATGCTGAACCCTGGAATAGATATGGTTTTGGCGGCTTCAGCACGATACAGTTTGGGGTCATGGTGGGGGATAAAGGCTCCATGTCTCTCCAATACCCTGTCTATAATGGTACGATGATGGGATTGTTCTGCATTCTCTTCATCATCCTGCTCATCCACTCTCTGACCTGGAGGGGCTTCTCCCCTAGACAAAAAATACAATAACAAGTTAAATCAAAGACAAACAGCAAGTTGCAAAGACAGGGAGGTGACACTTAGCTGATTTGGGTAAGCCAGTGGGGGAAGTGGGGGGTGGACCCTACATCAGCAAAACAAGCAATGGTCAGGCATCAGGCGTTTATCCTATTTTGCTGCATTACAACCTATAATTTAAATGGATTTTTATCTGGACCTTTTGTTTGTAGTTTGACCTAAACAAAACAGTTTAAAGTGAAAAAAGAGCAAAAAAAAATCACAAAAATAAAAAAATAAATAAACTGAAATGTGATACATGCATATGTATTCACCCCTTTTGCTATGACACTCCTAAGTAAGACCTGAGGCCTGTACTATGAGGCAGGACTTGAAGTTAGCAAGGACACCCTGGGTTTTCAGTATGACAAAGATGGTTCTCTTTTTACTGGGATAAATCACCATGGCAGCTTATGCTGAACAGTTAACCTACTCCAGAGCAGGTTAACTGTTAACTTCAGGGTATTGGATCACAGGCGTCAACAACCTCTGACCAATCAGATCACTGAAGAAAAAACACACTGTTATCTATTGTAAATGCTACATTTTGGTCAAATAAATTATTATCATCCTACTAAACAGCAAACATTACTCTATACTAATGTCAAATAGGCCTATAGGTCAGTGATAATTGCACGTAATTTAAGTCTCGGATGTCGGTGAATTTCTGGATAGTGTTTTAGATGTTTCTAGGTTTTCCGTTTTAAGATTACAGATTACAGCACCATAATATAGCACAATACATACTGTATATATAGCTATATATATATATATATATATATATATATATATATATATATATATATATATATATATATATATATATATATATATATATATGTATGCATGTATATATATACATGACACACATTCCCATTTACTTGAATGAAAAAGTGTGTCCAAACTTTATACTGGTACTATATATACATATACACACATAAACACATTACATTTATTTCTCTGTTTTTTATCTGAAAAAATACTGTATTATTTATACAGAACTCTTTTGTTTTGATAAAGTACAGGCAAATTACAGTAACTATCTGTATTTAAATATGTAGCTCTTCATATAAAGGTTTATCGGAATCAGAATTTTTATTGTCATTGTACAAGTACAACAAAATTGTATGCATTCCCATTCAGTACAAAAGCAAAAGGAAACTATCTTAACTAACATGGTTAAAAGAGAATTACCAATAAATAGATCAGTGAAAACAGACCAGTGATAAATAAATATATACAGATGTATGTGTAGAAGCAGGAGTGCTTGTTTAATAAAAAAAAAAAAAGTGAAAATATGTTATGTGATAATTCACAGTTGAAAATTACATATTGCACAGTTTAAAATTATTGCACCAAGCTGAGATATTTTTGATTGCAACAGTTGTTCACAGCAAAAAAATATTTATTGGACAAAGTGAAATGTTGCACAGGTTTTTGAAAAGGGGTTATCTGAGGGTAACAGTTGGAACAGGTGATGTGCTGGGTGGGATGTGTCCTTCAGGATGCTGCAGGCTTTTCTCTGTACAACTTCTCTAAGGAGAGGAGAGCACAGCCGATGATCTTCTGTGCTGTGTTGATGACCCTCTGGGGCGCTGTCTTTTCTTGAGCAGTGTAGCTGGCAAACCACACTGAGATGCAATACGTCACTTTCAATCATCTGTAGAAGGACACCAGAAGCTCCTTGGATAGGGTAGTTTTTCAGGACCCTCAGGAAATGGAGTCAGTGCTGTGCCTTCTAGATCAGTACAGTGGTGTTGGTTTTCCAGGCTAGGTCATTGTCCAAGTGCAAGCCCAGAAACTTGATGTCAGGGACTCTCTCCACACAGTACCTGCTGATGTATATGGCCTAAGGGTCAGATCTGTTTCTTCTGAAGTCCACTATTATTTCTTTGGTTTTTGTGGTGTTGAGGACCAGGTTATTGTTGCTGCATCAAGATGACAGTTTTTCCACCTCATCCCTGTATGCAGTCTCATCTCGTTGTATGCAGTCTCATCTCAAATTGGAGTTACTTGGGTGGGTGGGGGTGCAGTCGTGTGTAGAGGGTGTACAGTAGGGGGCTCAGCACACATCCCTGTGGGGAGCCGGTGTTGAGGCTGAGTGCTGGGGAAAGGTGGGGCCCTGCTTTGAATCTCTGTGGGCAGTCGCTGAGGAAGTCCTTGATCCAGAGGCAGATGGAGTGTGGGAGGCCGAGGTTGTTTAGTTTTGTTAGTCTGTTAGAGATGATTGTGTTAAATGCTGAGCTAAAGTTCATTGAAAAGAAGCCTGGCATAACTGTCCTTCTGTTCCAGATGGGTCAGGTCTGTGAGCTGATCTGCACAGTCCTTCAGCACCCTTCCAGTGATGCCGTCAGGTCCTGCTGCTTTTCTGGGGTTCTGTCCTCAGCATGCGTCTCACGTCATGCTCCCCCGATGTGAAGATGTGGCTGTTGTTGGCAGCCGCTTCTGGTATTTTTTGTTCGAGGCGGGCGAAGAAGTAGTTCAACTCCTCTGCCAGCGCAGCATCGCCATCCACAGCATTGGGGCTGGGTTTGTAGTTCATGATGTTTTGGACCCCCAGCCACACCTGCCTCGAGTTGTTGCTGTGGAGGTGGTCCTCAATTTTATTTTTATAATCTAGCTTGGCCTGTCTGATGCCCCTTTTCAGGTTTGCCCTGGCAGCACTGTACAGTTCCACGTCACCAGACCTGAAGGCAGTGTTTCTGTTCCTCAGCAGGATCCTGTCCTCTCTTGTCCAGGGTTTTTGGTTGGTGGTGATGGTGTATGTGCAGTGGTTAAACAGGGGTGAATCATTGCACCCATTCTGTTTGCCATCTTCATTGCGGTTATACTACATCTTACTGGACAAGAGCTGCCACAGGGGATCCCAATTATCTACAGAACTGATGCCATGCTCTTCAACCTTAACAGATTCAAAGCCAAGAGTGAGGTCAAGCATTCCACCATCATGGAGCTGCAGTGCGCAGATGATAATGCCATTGCAGCGCACACCTCAGAAGACCTCCAGGACATTCTGAATGCCTTTGCCAAGGCAAATAGAGCCCTGGGCTTGGCCCTTAACATCAAAAAGACCCAGGTTCTATATAAACCACCACCTAATAAGCCATCTTCTCGGCCTGCCATAAAAGTTGACAACACCATGAGATTTTCGTCAGTAAGCGGCACTGTAGATTGTCGTGGAAGTTCAGGTTTACGACTGCACACGGCAATTTGCAGGCAACACCGAAAACTGCCATGAATTGTCCGAAATTGACGTGGGCCTTGCTTGGCAGTTGTCCCCCCATGACCTCCCTCCCCCTAATTCTAGGGGAGGCTTTAACATGTAAATGAAAATACTGTGAGCTATACAAATGCAAATCAGGGTAGCAGGGAGAGTTTTACCCCATTTTTCTAAAACGTATTAACTTCATTAGAAAAGCTCTGGTATAAATAGATCAGGCTCAATATAGCCTAATTATAGACTCTTAAATTTTAGGTTGAATTGATTTATTTAGTGAAAGTATGCTAGATTAATTACTGTGTATGTCATTAGCAATGGCCAATGTTATGTAAAAAAGATACACAAAACAATTTGTTTCAACAATTAGTTTTAATCAGGCTTTGCCACAAAGGTAAAATGTGCATTCCATGCAAACAACATCACAGTCTCCTAGAGGTCAACCACTGTGCATAGTGGCATGACTTTTTTCCCAAACTCCATTGTTGAAATAGTGCTTTCTGTGGTCAAAATACTGTGTACGACAGAGTCCAGTGTTGCAATGTTCACAGAGGCACCGAGGTCTTTTCTTCAGTCTTGGGACTTCCATCTTTCAACTGACGACACACTGTGTTAATATCACAGAGCTTCATAGGTACACCGTGCCTGTTTATATCATAAACATATGAGCTCGTCTCGCGAGTTCTTCCGTATAACAATGAACTCGCCCATGATTGGACAAGGAGCCCTCGGTCATGGGCACCTCGTCCAATCACGTGCGAAGTCATTGGCATGACTCATACAGCAGTACTTGCAAGACAAGCATATACAGACATGTTTTTATTCCTGTACTCAGACCTTTTCCTCCATTTCCTGTGTTTTAACTGCCATTTCGTGAACTGCAATGGCTGGACGGTGTCTCGCCTTCAACTCCCCTTCAACTCCTCTGCATGGACGCGATCAACCCCTTTCAGCCAGTCCGCAGACCGGCGAGAAGAAACTGCTGAATGCTATCAGTGGGCTGTCTCGTCAGCTTACTCTGCTTGCTGCCGATGTGAATGAGCAGTTCACCGTAGTAAACTCCAGGTTGCTCTCCATAGATGATAGGTTGGCTGCTTTGGAGTTGAAAAAGTGGGTGGAAGAGACTAACTCTAAGAAGAGAAGACAGGTGCACAATCCCAAGATTGCCGTAAGAATATATTCGGTGACTGCTAGCTAAGCTAAAAGAAGCCTAGTAGCCTTGTAAAAGAACAAGTGAGCAGAACCAGTGTAAGCTGTTTTATAAAAGTGTATGTTTTTGGTCTTGTAATTTACAGGAAGCAGTACGCCGTCTTCACAACTCGGAGACAAATTGTAGGCACTGCGAACCGGAACAAGGGTAAGATTTAAAGAATATGCTTTCATTCTGCTGTATAAGGAAATAGATACATTAATAGATACCGATCTTAACCATTCATTTTGTTTTCACAGACTAACCTCGCCTCATAACGAGGCCGTGACCTCCTATTTGCTCGGAGCTATGTCAGCAAGTCCAGATTTACATGATGCTGATAGTGACGCCATTGTGTGTAAGTAACTTTAACTGTTTTGTTCCTGTTCCTTCCTTGTTTAGTTTTACTGTGACTTATGTTTTTTTATTCATACCTGTCTCATTTAATTGTTTTCCAGCTGCCTGTAAGACATACTATGAGACAGTACGCAGGAGCTTCAGGTACAGACAGCCAGATCTCACATCACAGGCGGAAACTGTGAAGAGTTCAGCTTGGAGTCGATCGAGAAGAAAGAGGGTAAGACTTATTAGATTAGATCCGTTTTTGGTCAGTGTGACTATCCTCTTGCACTCCACCCCCATTTTGTAGCAAAAACGCCTAAAATGACATACCCAAATTAAAATGACTGTAGCCTCTGAACCGCTCTGACTACATGCATGCATGAGGTCTTGCCAGAAAGCAAACTCTCTGAAGTTTCTCGTGAAAGTGTCAGAAACACTCTAGGTGATACAGAGACAGAGTAAAGGGCCTCTGAAGTCAGTAAAAAGTTGAAGATTTTGCCTAAAATAAAATAAAAAATGTATTTCAGGATGAATAACTGTCTGTGGCTTCATCTGAGCAGGTAAATGACACTGTGGGGCTGTAGGCACATTATCAATGAACACTTGTTTCAAATTTGAAGAAGACTGCTCAAAGTATTCTACAGTGTTTTTACCATGAAAAGATCCAGGCGGAGCTCCACATGATAAGAGCACTCACTCTGCTTCAAAACAGTACTGTCAGTGATCAAACAACACTCAGCCAGCTTCAGATATTGTACCTTATTGAAATCAGGCGTGATTATGATAGCTGATGTTGTTTATGACAGAAACACCATAAAATATCACCAAATAAAGCCATATGAAACGTGAAAGTTGTGATCTCACTTTCTAGACGGTATATCTCAGCCAAAAATAGTGGTAGGAGTGAGACTCTTACCTTTTATAAACCAGCTACATGTCCATTGACGGCTCGGCATGAGATCGTGAGTAATAACTTTTCCCCTCGAAAAACGGCATGACATGGCTTGTCACCACTCATCGCGATTTTGGAAGCCGAGAGCTTCTTGAATCCAGTGATACCAAACATCACATGGTTTGATGACGTAGTGAGATGCCATTTAACAGAGCACGGACGCCGGTCTGAGGGGAGTTAAAGAGGCTATTTTTCAGGTGCATTAATAGATGTGTTGTGTCCATACGCAGTGCATCGCACAGTACTGATTGTCTTTATTGATGTTTTTACAGCTGCTGGAAGCAAGAGAGAGAGTGTGCTTGCCGACAATGAGGTGGACCTTTTGAAGTCCGCCACCATAGACCTAATGTCTAATGAGGAAGACGGCATCGTTGGCGGGGTGTCTGGATGGATTGTGCGACCTCCAGTCTTTCGAAGCCAGGAGCTCACCGAGCTCTGTGCCTCGCTGCAGTCGAGATTAGAGGCAATTCCCAAGTACAGGGCAGCGCACCACAGACATTTGTAAAATGGACCAAATTCGGACAGAATGCCGCCAGTTACCTATAGCTCCGAGGCGGCAGACAGATACTTCACGGTGCTGTAGGATTTTGGCCTTCTCCTGAGCTTCCCGTTTGTTGTGTGGGCAGAATGGTACATAGTTGTGTGTTTGTGTTTCTGCTAATAAAGCTCTGTCTTTGAATAAAAAGCATGTTCCTGGCAAATTTTCCTTTCCTCAATAAATTCATTAATGTCCTTGATTGTAATAATAGTGTAGTCCATAGCATATGAATATGAATATGAATATATATATATATATATATATATACATATATATATATATATATATATATATATATATATAATTATTATTATTGCGGTGGGGTTTACATTTATAATGACCTAGGGTGACCAATAGTGATAGATCTGCCAACCAATCACTTGTTTAAAAGTAGTGATTTCATCCAATACTGAGTGGGGAAATTCAAGCCAGGCCAGACATTCTCATGGCCAGGCATGGTTTTGCTGCTATTCACATGCTAATTAGAGCCATTCGCACCTCCGCGAGCTCCACATACGTCATGGTTCGTTTCCGTCAATATGTGGCACAGACGAATGCGTCGTTCACAGGCTGTAAATTGTCATTAACTGCCGAAATTTATGGAGATTTCTGGGCATTTACGAGGAAGAAAATCCCACTTTTCATGCAGTGTACCTTGGCAGCCTTCTCTCCTCCAGAGCTGACATAGACTCTGAAGTTAACCATCGTCTGAGCTGTGCCAGTGGAGCATAGGCTCGACTCCGGACCAGAGTCTTTGATGACCGAGACCTACAAAGGTCCTGGTTTACAAAGCCGAAATCCTCCCCACCCTGTTGCATGGAGCTGAAACTTGGACCACATACAGTAGACACCTGAAAGTGCTGGAACAATTCCACCAAAGAGCCTTACCTAAAATCCTAAGAACCAACTGGGAGGACAGACGTACCAACATCAGCATCCTGTCCATCCAACTGTTATTTTAAGTAAATGTATTTCACCTTTTTATAAACTATGTTATTAACACACTATTTTTCTGCTTTCATAAATTGCAGGCAACTTTTAAAAGTTGTAAAATTACAATAATTATTTATTAATATATAATTAAATACGTAGCTGGTCATATAAACGTAAATGTTGTTTGGAATTTCGGTTCAGCATTTGAATACCATGTATTCAATGCAATCTAGTCAAGCTGTCAGAATTTGTTGTGAATTCTTGTGCTTCTTTTTCTCCTTTTTAATGAATCACAGCATGCTGCTGCCCTGTGTAACATAAAGACCTTGTGTTAGATAGAATTGGCTTTTCCTGCACTGCATTTCAGTCTGAGTATGAAATAAAGCCTGAAAGGGCCACTGCATTCTACCAGCTCTTTAATGCTGTGTACCTAGCCATTATCAGCTATTGCAGCTTGAGCCAACTTTAAGAGACAATCCTCTTACTCTTATTGCCTTGTATTTCTGTCAGGGCATGATGTAATTTTTGCAAGCAAACCTTACTTTTGTATTTACATTTTTGCATTTACATTTTTGCCCTGGCCTGTTGTGTCCAGCAGAGCCACCAGATTGTGCTGTAGCTACCTTCCTCCACAGGAAGTTACCCTCTGCAGTGCAGGTCAGCACATTTATTTTGTCAGGCTAGTGTGCTTCCCAAGCTACACTACAAGGTGTCTACCAATGCAATACTATAGCCAGTGTTGGGATTCACAGGACCACAGATGATTTATCATTTGGTAAAATCATCACTGGACATTTAAAGGCTTTTTTCCTCTGCATGCTCTTTGTCTTCAAACAAAGACAGCTAGGTGACACCCATCTCCACAGGAGGTCTCACCTCACACCTCAGTGAGACACAAGTATCACAACTTGATTAGACAGGACTTTTGAAGTGACATGTGACTCTGTGATGTCACAGGTCTGTAGAAGGTCTGTTCCCTCTAAGCCTTCTCTCTTGCTCCAACTGCGGAGTGGCTCACACCTCTTTCCAGCTGGGCCTGGTCCAGCCCAGATGCTCAGACCCTTGCTCCTTGCCCTGAACCACCAAAGGTGGGGCAATTGATCACAGACTGCATTTTTTCATCTGCATAATATTGCGAAAATTAGGCCCATCCTGACCCGAAAAGATGCAGAAAAATTGGTCCATGCTTTGTTACCTCAAGGCTGGATTACTGTAACTCTCTATTATCAGGTAGCTCTAGTAAGTCCTTAAAAACTCTCCAGCTAATTCAGAATGCAGCAGCACGTGTACTAACAGGAACTAAGAAACGAGATCATATTTCTCCTGTTTTAGCTTCTCTGCACTGGCTCCCTGTAAAATCCAGAATTGAATTTAAAATCCTACTGTTAACTTATAAAGCTCTAAAAGTAGATCAGGAGCCAGAGCCTTCAGCTATCAGGCTCCTCTCCTGTGGAATCATCTTCCTGTTGCGGTCCGGGAGGCAGACACCGTCTCCACATTTAAGACTAGACTTAAGACTTCCCTCTTTGATAAAGCTTATAGTTAGGGCTGGCTCAGGCTTGCCCTGTACCAACCCCTAGTTAGGCTGACTTAGGCCTAGTCTGCCGGAGGACCCCCCTATAATACACCGGGCACCTTCTCTCCTTCTCTCTCTCTCTCTCTCTCTCTCTCTTTCTCGTATCCTATTACCGCATCTTGCTAACTCGGCCATTCTAGATGTCACTAACTCGGCTTCTTCTCCAGAGCCTTTGTGCTCCACTGTCTCTCAGGTTAACTCATATCGCAGCGGTGCCTGGATAGCATAACGTGTGTGGTTGTGCTGCTGCCGTGGTCCTGCCAGATGCCTCCTGCTGCAGCTGCTGCTGCCATCATTAGTCATTAGTCATACTTCTACTGTTATTATACACATATGATTATTATCACACATGTATACTGCCAGATACTAATATATACTTTCAACATATTGTACCACAGTAGCCAGAACTATAACAATAATATTACTTTCATTAATGTTGTTGTAAGCTACTGTCATTACCGTCTGTCCTGCATATCTCTCTCTCTCTCTCTCTCTCTCTCTCTCTCTCTGTCTCTCTTTCTGTCTCATTGTGACATAGGGATTACTGTTAATTTATTATGCTGATCTGTTCTGTATGACATCTATTGCACGTCTGTCCGTCCTGTAAGAGGGATCCCTCCTCAGTTGCTCTTCCTGAGGTTTCTACCGTTTTTTTCCCCGTTAAAGGGTTTTTTGGGGGAGTTTTTCCTGATTCGCTGTGAGGGTCCAAAGGACAGAGGGATGTTGTATGCTGTAAAGCCCTGTGAGGCAAATTGTGATTTGTGATATTGGGCTTTATAAATAAAATTGATTGATTGATTGATTGAGATTCTCTAACCTGAACAGAAAGGTAGAGGTGCAAGCACAAGGTTTGCAACTAGCTTTCCAGCAACAAAGAGAACCAAGTGAGTTAGCACCCAGCGTCTAACTCTGCTAAACCCTGAGCGTCCAGCTTCCTCAGAGTTTCACCTTTGGAACAAAGGACACAACAAAGACTGCAGCTGGAACCACAACCACCATCCCAGCCTTCTTTTGCCGGCTAACAAAGCAGCACACCACCAAGTGACTCTTTCTCCCATCCATTCGAGGATCAGTAATGTAACAACTGGGCATAGCTTATCACAGCTTTACAGGCTAAGCAAGACTGTTTAACTCGTTGTATGTGATTTAATGCTGTCATTGAGGTATTGTTGTGATAGTTTGCAGTTAGGTCATTGATTAGTTGGCTTCGCCAAAGCTAAGTGTTTAGTTTGCTAATACTGTTCATAAACAGATTCTTGCACACAACTAAACAGTCTCTTCACTAATCCAGACCATTTGCAACACAAACACAGTGACATAGACTCATTAACAAATAGGCTTTCAACAGAGCTACACCCAAACAGGCATCTCGAAGTTCCCGCTTCTTTTCCTTTGTCTTTGTCCTGACCACACGGTCAGACAAATACCTCCCCTGACCTGAAGCCAGCTTTGATTCGGCCATCTTGTAGTTCCCTGTTGTCAGCCATTGACCAAATGGCTCTTTGATCACCACACCTGCCTTTGTCTTTCTCTTCTTTCTCTCTTTCTCTCTCTCTCTCACACACACACACACACACATACACACCAAGCTTGTATATAGTTAGTTAGAATTTGTGTGTTTTGGTTTGCTTTGCTAGTTTGTGAATAAATATAATTCTTTGGAATCATACCTGCTATCTGTTTAATGTGGCACAAGAGTGAATGAATAGTCAGCCTCTGCTGCGTCAAGAACTCCGAGATCCTTCAGGTGTTACTGTTAATTTTGGTTGTTGTCATTAATTTAATTATTAATCAAACTCCAAATTAATAGTTTAGCGTATTTTATGAGACTGATACCTTTAACTGGCTATCATTTTACCCTTTACGGGAATGGTGCCCCACGAGGTGATTTAATGTTAATTAAGTCACATTATTTAAAGGGCCAGTGTGTAATATTTGGCATGTTTTTTTGTGAAATCTGAATCTGAATCTTCTACCCATTAATATGTTCATACAAGTGTATAATCGCTATAAAATAAAATTCGTTGGGTTTTCGTAGCCTTATAATTATGCTTTTATGTATATATATATATATATATATATATATATATAGCAAGGGCCTTGCTTTAGAGAGGTCGCCATCTTGCGCCGCCATGTATGTAAGGCAGCTCGAGTGGACAATCCAGCCAGCCAGAGAACGCGTTTTGTGTGTATAAATAAACCAACGAAGACAGCAGAAGGAAGGAAGAAGGAGGAGGAAACAGCAGAGAGTGTTAGTAGTTCATCGATGGAGAGTAGTGAAAAGTTTTTTTAGTTATAAAGTTTGCGAATGGACCACACTTACCACGCAACAGAAGAGAATGAACCCGAACCGTCATCTGCGAGGAAAAGAAGACGCAACTTCAGTCCTTGTGATGTACTCTCTGTGGCGCTTTTCCTCCTGATGATATATCTCCCCAACGATGGTAGCACCGAATCCCATTATGTGCAGCAAAATGGGAGCAGAGGATTCAGCCTCTCTTCTCGCCCGCTCAGCATCCAAGTTCCTCATCTGTATGCTCCGGCTCAAACAGGTATGGCTCTGGATCTGTGTCCGCTACAAGAAACTCTTCAAAATCGCGTTCAAAGTCGTCCATTGCAGCTACTATAGTCCAGAGATATTGCTAGGCTAAATAAACAGCTGAGCTCTGTTTACAGGCTATGCTGTCAGTCATTGTGCGGGCTGGAGATTGGTGGAGCAGAGAGGAGAGGGGGTACCCGCTAGGTACTGTAAACAAGTATGTGTGTATGAACTGTGTGTGTTACGTTAGAAGACTCAGAGTTTGGAGTTTTTGGAGTGCTCAAATAAACTGGCCTTTTTCCCAAACGCTATTCTGGTCTCCTGCTCGTGAGGGATCCATTATCAATCAATCAATCAATTTTATTTATAAAGCCCAATATCACAAATCACAATTTGCCTCACAGGGCTTTACAGCATACGACATCCCTCTGTCCTTAAGACCCTCACAGCGGATAAGGAAAAACTCCCCAAAAAACGGGGAAAAAAAACTGGTAGAAACCTCAGGAAGAGCAACTGAGGAGGGATCCCTCTTCCAGGACGGACAGACGTGCAATAGATGTCGTACAGAACAGATCAACATGATAAATTAACAGTAATCCATATGACACAGAGAGAGAGAGAGAGAGAGAAAGAGAGAGAGAGAGAGAGAGAGAGAGAGAGAGAGATGCAGGTAATGACAGTAGCTTACAACAACATTAATGAAAGTGATAATATTATAGTTATAGTTCTGGTTACTGCGGTACAATATGTTGAAAGTATGTATTAATACCTGGCAGTATACATGTGTGACAATAATCATATGTGTATAATAACAGAAGAAGTATGACTAATGACTAATGATGGCAGCAGCAGCAGGAGGCATCTGGCGGGACCACGGCAGCAGCACAACCACACACGTCACGCTGTCCAGGCACCGCTGTGACATTACAATATTGTAACATGGTTTAGCATTTACCTCGTCACTAGATAGACCTACTCCTGAAAAACTCATGTCTGCGCAAGGCTTTTTGTCCCTACGAGACCACCGTCATTTACCCAATGGGAGGGGTGAGCGAGTGAGCCCTGCAATCTAGAATTTGACCACTGATGTCACTGATTTCAACCCATTTTACACACTGGCCATTTAACATAATTATTAATTATTATTAATAATTATTAATTATTTCCGATAGCCAATTAAACCCCTACATATTTGGTGCCCCTTGGTGAGACCTAATATATTGATCTCAACATATTTAGTGCCGCTCTGTGAGGTAAAAATAGGTTGATCCCAACACGAGCCACATTAATTTTTGAACTAGATATCCTTAGATCTGACTAGATATGTTTAGTTTCACCCTCCATTCCAGACAACAATGGAGAACCCTATGTAGGGCATTTTATTGGGCCATTTGGCTTTTGTGGATTCATCAGCAGATTAAATTTCAGTAAGCGCAGGGAAGAAATAGACTTGCTACTCAGTGACAAGTGTAATGAGCAGCCTGCATCAAAATGTTGATTGTTAAGCTGCTGGCTTTGAATTTTCACAGGAAAAACAGCCTTGCCTTTCAGAGCAAAGCAACCCTAGAAAAGGAGGCAAAATTCCTATGAGTGCAAAATGCTTCTTTCCTCTATGAAGTTCTGACTGCTACTATGGAAGCCATGTGCTACTTAGAACTGCATTCAACAGAGTCTGATCTCTTTACACATAACATAAGGAGGAACTGTTGAGGCTTAAATCAGAACATCTTGCCACATTATCATTAAGCAGCTCCACCATCTACAGTCAGACACACACAACTGATTATTTACTGCTGAATTACAGCTCACAACTCGCACCAACGGCAGACGCTGCTAGGGTGTGTGTGTGTGTTTGCTGGGAAGTAAAACATCCAGGTGCAGATTATTTACTGGAGTTTGCCAGCCTGTCACTAATGTGGCATCTGAAGATTATTGTAAGCATGGCTGTTCTTAGCTTTCAGTGTCCAATAGTCCACCATGAACATTTTCGTCACATCTCGTCAATGAAAATGCAACAGATTTTATCTTAGTTTTCATTAGCAAGATCTGTTTCAACTCTTCGACCTCATGTTTTCCTCATCAGAATCAGAATCAGAATCAGAATCGGTTTTATTGCCAAGTAGGTTTTTATATACAAGGAATTTGGCGTGGTGTATTGGTGCATAACAAAGAATATAAAATATATAAAAATATGGAGTAAAAGTATAAAAAGGAAAAAAGGTTGTTGCAAAAAAAAAATGCGGTCATAGTTTTCATCAACAAAATTAACACTGGTGTAACCTTAGACATTGTGAACTCTGGCAGCCATTCAGTCTTTGTGTATTCACACTTACACCCATACATACTCCCCCACCACCTCCACACATTTATACACAGAACATTTACACATCCAGACTTGTGTACAATACACTTATTAGTTAGGATTTGTGTATTTTATTTTGCTTGTTTGCTTTCTTTGTGAATAAATACCTTTGGAGTCTTACTTGTCAACTGTTTAATATAGCACAGCGGTGAATGAATCACCAACTACTCTGTCAGGAAATCCAAAATCCCTCAATCTTTACTTGTGAAATGGTAATTATGGTTAAAGTTTTAATTTTAATTATCAGTCATAACAGAGGATAAGTTCCAAATTGATAGTATAGTGTATTTTATGAGACGGAATCAATGAAGTTTATTACTGATTCAAAACCCTGACAACCCAGAGTTGAGACCAGGAATTAGAGTCGCAATCTTAAACGCTTCTCTGAGCTTCTAGTGCAGTTACCCACCCATAGAGTTATACAAACAATGTCTGTACCTCAACCACCTAAATTATTTAAGTCTATCTGAAGTTAAACAAAGAGGAGTTGTGCATAAAAACCTAATAAAAATTAAAACCTCTTCTGTGAGAGAAAGACAAAACAGGAGAATTTAATGTGGATTGTTAAAAATCAGGTCTCTATCATCTAAAACAGTGTTAGTGAATGAATTAATAACAGATAATCATATTGATTTACTCTGCCTCACTGAAACCTGGCTGTGTCACAATGAATATGTCAGTCTAAATGAATCCACTCCTCCCAGTCATAATAATACCCACATTCCTCCAGGCAGCGGCCGAGGAGTGGGAGTTGCAATCATTTTAAACTCTAGTCTGTTAATCAGCCCTAAACCTAAACTAGATCATAATTCTTTTGAAAGCCTTGTCCTTAGTCTTTTACATCTGACCTGAAAAACCTCACAGCCACTTCTATTTGTTATAGTGTACTGTGCTCCCGACCCATATTCTGAGTTTTTATCTGAATTCTCAGAGTTTTTATCCAGTTTAGTTGTTAAATCAGATAAAGTTATTATTGTGAGTGAGTTAAATATTTTCACACAATATATTTTCCGAAAGAGAGGTTATTGTTGAAAATGACTCCGAGGTTGCGGATGTGTCTCTGACGAATGCAGACTTGAATTGTCAATGGTGAGGCAGAAGCTGTGAGAAGTTTTGGTGAGGGATTTGGGACCGATAATGATCATGTCAGATTTTTCACAGTTCAGTTTGAGGAAGTTGGCTTGCATCCAGGACTTGATGTCGTTGAGGCAGGTGGTCAGAGTGGACTGAGTTCAGGGCCGGAGTGGGACTCATTTTCAGCCCTGGAGTTTCATGCCCACGACTGGCCCACTTTAGATCATGACCTATTATAACCTTACATGTTAAGTCTACAATAGCGCACTGTTCTCTAAAGCCTTGTAATTCAGTGTATTTTTCTAAAATATTTCCAATTCAGTGCAAGTAAGGGTTGCTTCAAAATGTAGATTTATTTCAACATGAGTGCACATCTCCAACATTATTCTCCAACACAACATCCTTTTCAACAATATCAGAATCTATATTCTGTTCAAATAAGTGTTCACAGATACCCAAACCTTGAAAATGAAATAAAAGAATAAAAAAATATTAAATATTAAATTTGAAAAAACAAAAAATAAAATTCTACATCTCTGAGGTGACATCTTTCCACATATGGGCTTCCTTCACCTTTCAAAAGGGGCAGAGCTTGTGGGAAACAGTAGAAGAGACACAGCCCAAGGGGGAACCGGGATCTGACACAACACTGGAGGGAAAAGCAGGTCCGTGGAGCTGTGCGCCAGACGAAAACAAGCACGTCGCAATGAATGCACAACACAACATCCTTTTCAACAATATCAGAATCTATATTCTGTTCAGATAAGTGTTCACAGATACCCAAACCTTGAAAATGAAATAAAAGAATAAAAAAATATTAAATATTAAATTTGAAAAAATAAAAAATAAAATTCTACATCTCTGAGGTGAAATCTTTCCACATACGGGCTTCCTTCCCCTTTCAAACGGGGCAGAGCTTGTGGGAAACAGTAGAAGAGACACAGCCCGAGGGGGAACCGGGATCGGACACAACACTGGAGGGAAAAGCAGATCCATGGAGCTGTGCACCACACGAAAAAACAAGCGCGTCGCAATGAATGCGCGCCGCTACAGCATTGCTTTGGGTTATGAGGTTATGTCTTCATTGAAAGTAATGGGCGCCCCCCATGCACACACACGTCAGGGTGCGTCTGCAAAAAAAAAAAAAAGAGCTGCCAGTGGAGGCGGCCCAGGGACAGGGGTAGCAGCATATGTGATATCCAGTGCCATGACTGAACACCGGCCCAGTGCAAAAACAACAACTGAACACCGGCCCTCATGGCCCAAATGTCAGACTAGGCCACCGGGAATTGTTCCGGTCCTCCCAATTAGCCACACTGGGCCTGACTGAGTTTCAGTGGTGATGGATGTAGTGGAGATGTAGAGCTGGATGTCATAAGTGTAGCAGTGGAAGTGGAGACTATGACTGTGAATGATGTTGCCAAGGGGGAGCATGTAGAGGATGAATAGGAGGGGACCAAGCACCGAACCCTGGGGAGCACCTTGGAACAGAGGAGCAAGGGAGGAAATGCAATTGTTAATATTGATGAACAGCTGACGGTTTGTGTGGTATGAGCCTAGCCAGGAGAAGGCAGTACTGGTGATGCTGAGGGAAGATTGGAAGTGGGAAATGTCAAAGGCTGCTGTGAGGTCAAGAAGGATGAGAGGTGACCGGAGTCTGAGGAGAGGAGGTTTCTGTGTTGTGCTGTGAGCAGAAGCCAGATTTAAATGGTTTGAACAGGTCGTTGGAGGAGAGGTGGGCTTTTACAGTAGTTGGGAGGCAACAGCACTCTCCAGTATTTTAGACAGAAAGGGGGGATTTGAGCTGAGTCGGAAGTTACTCATATCGTCGGGATTGAGTCCAGGTTTTTTGAGGATGGGGGTGACAGCAGCCAGTTTGAGTGTTTGGGGGACTGAACCGAGTTCTTCATTCCAGCCATCAACCTGGACAGCTCCACTGGGGAGATGGGGGAGAAGTGAGTGAGAGGCTAAGTGGTGAATGGGAGAGAGACCAGTGGAGGGGTGAAGAGAGTGACGGCGGCGGTTGCGAGCTGTGGCCGCAAGGCCGCTGGGGCCAGTCGCAACGGTAATCCCCGAACCCGCTGGTGGACACCAGAGGTGAGGGGAGCCGTCAGGCTGAAGAAGGAGGCCTACAGGGCATGGTTGGTCTGTGGGTCTCCGGAAGCAGCTGATGGGTACTGGCGTGCCAAGCGGAGCGCAGCGGCGGCAGTTGTGGAGGCAAAAACTTGGGCGTGGGAGGAGTTCGGTGAGGCCATGGAGGAAGACTATCGATTGGCTCCAAAGAGGTTCTGGCAAACCATCCGGTGCCTTGGGGGGGAAGGCGGCAACTTGCTCACACTGTTTACAGTGGGGGCGGGGAGCTGCTGACGTCAACTGGGGACATTGTTGGGCGGTGGAAGGAATACTTTGAGGAGCTCCTCAATCCCACCAAGACGTATTCCAGTGAGGAAACAGAGACGGGGGTCTTGGGGGCGGGTCGTCCAATTTCTGAGGCAGAAGTTGCTGAGGTAGTGAAACAACTCCGAGGCGGCAGAGCCCCAGGGGTGGATGAGATTAGTCCTGGATATCTCAAGGCTCTGGATGTTGTAGGGCTTTCCTGGCTGACACTCCTCTGCAACATTGCGTGGACATCGGGGGCAGTGCCTCTGGAGTGGCAGACCGGGGTGGTGGTCCCCATATTCAAGAAAGGGGACCAGAGGGTGTGTTCCAACTACAGGGGGATCACACTTCTCAGCCTACCCAGTAAGGTCTACTCCAGGGTGCTGGAGAAGAGGGTCCGGTCGATAGTTGAACCTCAGATTGAGGAGGAGCAATGTGGTTTTCGTCCCGGACGCAGAACCGTGGACCAGCTCTTTATCCTCGCCAGGGTGCTGGAGGGGACATGGGAGTTTGCCCAACCAGTCCACATGTGTTTTGTGGATTTGGAGAAGGCTTACGACCACAGGGCATCCTGTGGGGGGTGCTCTGGGAGTATGGGGTTGGTGGCCCCTTGCTAAGGGCCATCCAGTCCCTGTACCGAAGGAGCATGAGTCTAGTTCGCGTGGCTGGCAGTAAGTCGGACCTGTTCCCGGTGAGGGTTGGACTCTGCCAGGGCTGCCCTTTGTCACCGGTTCTGTTCATAACTTTTATGGACAGAATTTCTAGGCGCAGCCGAGTGGTGGAAGGTGTCTGGTTCAGTGATGGGAGGATCTCGCCCCTGCTTTTTGCGGATGATGTGGTCCTCCTAGCTCCATCGAACAGTGACCTCCAGCCCTCGCTGGGACGGTTCGCAGCCGAGTGTGAAGCGGCTGGGATGAGAATCAGCACCTCCAAGTCTGAGGCCATGGTCCTCAGCCGGAAAAGGGTGGATTGCCCACTCCAGGTCAGGGGGGAGGTCCTTCCTCAGGTGGAGGAGTTTAAGTATCTCAGGATCTTGTTCACGAGTGAGGGTAGGATGGAGCGGGAGATTGACAGGCGGATTGGGGTGGCGTCAGCAGTGATGCAGGCGCTTAACCAGTCCGTTGTGGTGAAGAGGGAGCTTAGCCAGAAAGCGAAGCTCTCGATTTACCGGTCGATCTACGTTCCAACCCTCACCTATGGTCACGAGCTCTGGGTAGTGACCGAAAGAATGAGATCGCAAGTACAAGCAGCTGAAATGAGTTTCCTCCGCAGGGTGGCTGGGCTCAGCCTTAGGGATAGGGTGAGGATGCCTACCGGACGCCTCCCTTGGGAGGTGTTTCGGGCGTGTCCAACCGGGAGGAGAACTTGGGGCCACCCCAGAACACGCTGGAGGGACTACATCACCCGGCTGGCCTGGGAACGCCTCGGGGTTCCCGCAGAAGAGCTGACGGAAGTGGCTGGGGAGAGGACTGTCTGGGCTTCTTTGCTGAGGATGCTGCCCCCGTGACCCGGACCCGGATAAGCGGAGGACGACGAGTACGAGCACCGGCTTCATTCGAGCCTAAAATCCTTCACGCTCCTTCTACGTACCTTCACCTGATATCGGCCTGAGTGGACGGATTACTGAGCCGGATCACCGCAGCCGGGCCCTTTACCAGGCCCTTTACCGGGCCCTTTGCCAGTAAGTTTTGTTTTGGAAAACACACTTGGTTTCCAGTGCTATTGTCCTTAATCACTGAGTTGCTGCCTAGTGTTGGTTCGCTGGGAACCAAGTTATACCAACGATAAGAACTGGATCACCGCAACCGGGCCCTTTACCGGACCCGTTGCCGGTAAGTTTTATTTCCGGAAAACACTCTTGGTTTCCAGTTTTACTGTCCTTACTGCCATCCCCGATTGTGGACCACAACATCTTATATGGTGGTTGTTTTCAAACTGCTACAGCCACCACAAAGTAAACAACGGAGCCATACAATCAACTTTGCTGCCAAAGTTTTTTCTGTTTTCTTTGCTTTCAGTCTCCGGATCACCTCACCAGCCTGACTGTGAGTCCGACCCAATTTCCCCGCACATTTCTCACACTCCCGCAGCCAAACAAATTACAGCATCATCAAAAAGACCCCGCTCTCTGCGTAATCCCAACTCCAGAGATAGCCCTTCCATTAGTAAACATCCCAGACTTTCAGCTCCGCTATCCACGTGTAGTGTTGACCCCAGTGTAAACACCACTCATGATCCAGGATAAGCTACTGATGCAGCCAACGCGCCCCTTTCCACACAGCTGTCCGATAACAAAGCCACTTCCCACTGCAGTGCCGATGTGACTAATACAGTTAGCTGGGTAAATCGCCAGCTTCCACCTAAACTCTCCATGTACAGCAGTTCTGAATACACGGACACAGCAGAACTTCTTATTCTAGGTGACTCCATCGTGAGATTTATGAAACTCCCCTCCGTTGTAACATACTGCCTCTCTGGCAGCAGTCGCAGATTTCATTGAACTGTCACCCATGCTGCTTGAACTTCACCCCTCCGTCCACACTGTACTGTTGCACTGTGGGACGAATGACGTCACAACCAGACAATCAATCAAACTCCAGCACAAAATTGAGTTACTCGCATTAACCATAGAAAGCCTGGGCAAACGCTGCACCTTTTCCGGTCCTATTCCCATTTTGTCATCCTCATCTGAACGTTTTAGCCAACTTTTTGGGCTCCACCAGTGGTTAAATGATTTCTGAACAGAAACAGGTTATGGTTTCATCAGCAATTTTGACACTTTTTGGACCAAGGGTGACTTATACAAAACTGACAATTTACACCCAAACTGGAAAGGGACCAAGACAAATTTCATTAATCACATAGCGTTTAACTCCTGACTTTCATCCCAGCATGATCCTAATAACCTCACTTTAACTCCAAATTTACACAATCTGGATAGTGAGGATCCTGCTGGCTCATCGCTTGTTATAATTCGCTCAGATGACAAGATCACCAATGACAGCTGTCATATCCCTGTGCATCCCTGCAATATGGATATTCACCCACCTCATTATAACAGTCATATCCCTGTTATAATCAGTGAAAACCAGGATATTAAACATAAGAGTAACAACGCTATAAATCATCACAACATTATCCACATTAAGCTCTCCTCTTTTTCATCCTCTGCCACTTTGCAAAGTGTTACTTTGAATATAGGCTTTATTAACATTCGATCACTGTCCTCTAAATCACTGCTTATTCAAGACATGATCAGTAACCATAATATAGACCTAATGGGCCTTTGTGAAACATGTCTAAAACCAAATGATTTTGTAAGTCTGAATGAGGCATCACCCCCAAATTACAAGTGTCATGTGAATCAAGAAGAGGTGGGGGCGTTGCTGTTATATAACCCCAGTTCTCTTCAGTTAAATCCAAGAAACATCACTGTTTTTACATCCTTTGAAGTACTTGTTATGCATTCCAAGCTACATTTATTTTATGTAGCAGATTTATATATACCACCAGGGCCCTATTCTGAATTTTCTACCTTTCTTTGTGACATGCTGACACAATCTGATAATCTTTTCTACACGGGGCCTCTTTTTCACAGATCTGGCTATCTTACCACACCTACCTGCCCTTTCAGATCACTATTTCTTTACCATTAAAATTAATCACCAATCACTAATTACTAATCACTGATCATCATATTAGCCACTCTAAAATTTATACTACCCAATGCACCGACTCATCCACTGTTCATAAACTTGCTGAGAAACTCAAATCAACTATCACCACTATGTATCAGTGCTGTTGCCAAAATGAATTCACGGAAATTTTCAATTTTGCACTACTGGATACTTTTAACTCAGTCGCCCCTCTCTATAACAGAAAAATTAGACCAAAACCATCCCCCTGGTACAATCAAAACACTCGGCTTATGAAACAAAAATGCAGAAAGCTCGAGCATAAATGGAGATCAACCAAGCTAAATAATTTTTGGCTTGAATGGTCAAGCAGCCCTCGTAAATATAAACACACTCTTCGCGCTGCTAGAACAGCTTACTTTTCTGAACGTATACAAAATAATAAAAATAACTCAAAATTTTTCTTTGACACTGTAGCTAAATTAACATGTAAACCATCCCCTACGTGTAATATTCCTCATACCACTTCTGATTTCATAGAATTTTTCACCACTAAAATTGACAACATCAGAAAAGCAATATCCTCTCTCCCATCTCCCACTCAAAACATGGCGGTTTCATACGACCTGTCTTCACCTTGCAAACTCACCCACTTCGAGACAATTTCCGATGAAACTCTTTCTAAACTGGTTTTCTCCTCCAATGCCACTACCTCCCTACTGGATCCTATTCCCCCTAAGTACATTAAGGACCTCTTCCCAATTCTTAGCCCACTACTACTACATATAATTAATAGCTCTCTGGAACAGTACCTGCATCTTTTAAAACAGGTGTAATCAAGCCACTACTCAAGAAACATAACCTGGACCCTGATGTGATCAATAATTACAGACCAATTACAAATCTCCCCTTTCTTTCAAAAATCCTAGAAAAAGCAGTAGCCCAACAACTCACTGATCACCTCTCCTTCAATAATCTATACGACCCTCATCAATCCGGTTTCAGAAAATTCCATAGTACGGAAACTGCACTGGCAAAAGTGGTCAGTGATTTACTACTCGCCTCCGATTCCGACTCAGCTTTAGTATTGTTGCTACTAGACCTCAGTGCAGCGTTTGATACACTTAATCACCATATTCTACTACACCGTCTAGAAAACTACATAGGACTCACCGACTCTTACCGACAGATCTCACTTTGTTTTTCATAATAACTGCTCTTCAGAACGCAAAAAGGTCAACTATGGTGTACCACAAGGGTCTGTGCTTGGTCCCATTCTCTTTACTATTTACATGCTACCCCTCGGTTCATTAATCAATAAATACAAATTAGGTTCCCACTTTTACGCAGATGATACTCAACTCTACATATCCATCAAGCCTGACACCTCTCATCAACTGATCCATCTAGTTTTTTGCTTTGTTTTTTGCTTTGTTTTCATTTTGTTTTGTTTGTTTATTTTGTTCTACATAGTCATTTCACTTGTTTTTATATATTTTATTTGTTGTGTTATCTGTAATTTGCTTATGTGTTTTTATGTACAGCCCATTGAGACCCATTTTTGGGGATTTTGGACTATAGTAAATTTTGATTTGACTAGACTTGACAAGGTCGGTGGGGTTATCAGACAGTGGAGGAGGGGAGGCAGATCTTACAAGGGCAAGAGAAGCTGAGAAGGCTGAGGGGGTGATGGATGTCAGATTTCTAAAAGATATTTTACGAGACGCTTTCCTGCTTGCTCCAGGCTGCTTCCTTCTTTACTCTGCTTTTTAATGGTTTTACTCCTTCTACAAATCCTGGAAAATCTCTATAGCCATCATTTCATGAATTATTTTAAGTAAACCAAGACTTTGAAGAACATTTTTATATTTTTAACCAATCTGACGAGCCAGCAGCATGTCCAGGGGAAGAAACCAAACAAATTCCTTCTGTGAACGCTGTTGGAGATATCAACAAGAAATTAATGAGCTACAAGCACGGATTTTTGCTTTAGAATCTGAAAAAGGACTTCACAAGATGCTCCCAGTGACATCCGGTGGTAAGAAGCCCACAGTTACTTTCAGTAAAAAGGGTGAAAAACCTGCTACTTTCATCTTAAACCTGAGTGATACTGTGTCTTTTCCAAAACTCTGTAAAGACCAAAATGCCTCATCCTGGAGAGAACTTGGTGCTAAGCCAAAGCAGCACAAAGTGATGAGAGACAATGTTAATACCTACGTAACATCACCCAAAATATAGCTTACAAACAGATTTTTGCCACTGTCAGAGACTGAATTTAATGTTTCTAACGAACAAAGAGAAAATGGATTATCTTCACGAAACTGGAGCCATAAAGTCGGCAAAAGACAGCAGGCAGACAGACAATCTGCACCAAACGTCAAGGTCAGAGATACGCTGCTGATAGGAGATGGTGCTATCAGTGGCATAAACCACGGAAGAATTCAAACATGCTGCTGTCCCAGTGTCACTGTCTCTGAGATAACAACACTCCTCCCAAAAGTTTTGTCTACACACCGAGGAGTCAATCAGCTGATCGTGCACGTGGGTGCAGTGGACATCAGAAAGGAACAGACTGAAGTCTTGAAAAGGGATTTCACTAAGTTCTTCAAGGAGCTTGATAAAGTGGAGGTCAAGGCATTCATTAGTGGACCTCTTCCAAACATAGACAGGAAGATAAACAAGTTCAGCCGGCTGCTTCAGCTGAACACATGGCTGTCCAAAGAGTGTGCGCACAGAGGATTGCACTACATTGAGAACTTTTATCTGTTCTGGAAACGAGAGGACCTGTTCAAGGGAAAGGGTCCACACCTGTGCAGAGGTGGGAGGAGAGTGCTGACGGAACGCCTCCTCCACGCTCTGAGGCATCAGAATGGGCCGGGACAGGGTCCTGAGCGACCAGTGAGAGAAAACTATGTCCAGGATGTGACTGTGTCACTGAGTATAACTCAGTGGTTAAAGCTGCTCGGGCCTCTTATTTTGCTGACCTCATTTCCTCTAATAAGCCGAATCCCAAAGTTGTTTTTGACACTATAAATAATCTTGTCTGTTCCCAGCCCCCTGTGGTGCCCGTCTTGTCTGTTAATGACTGTAACAATTTTCTGTCATTTTTTGTCATCAAAGTTGCTAGTGTTAGAGCAAGTATTACCCCCTCTTCTGCTCTTCCCCCTGCTCCTCCTTTACGGCAGCCAATACTGGATCGTTTCTCACCCATCTCCCTACAAGATTTAACTTAGATCTCCTCCAGCCCGTTAGACATCTTGCCCATGTCTGTACTGAAAAAAGTTGTTGGTTCCATCAGCCCTTCCCTGCTCTATATTATTAACTGCTCACTGGTCTCTGGCTACTTCCCCATCTATTTTAAACAGGCAGTTGTCCAGCCACTTCTTAAAAAGCCCAATCTGGACCCTTCATTATTTAGCAACTTTAGGCCCATTTGTAAATTGCCTTTTATTTCAAAGATTTTAGAAAAAGTTGTTGCTAACCAACTAGTCCCTGCCCTAAATAAGCACTGTATCCATGACAAATTTCAATCTGGTTACCGTCAGAAGCATTCCACTGAGACAGCACTTCTTAGAGTGTCTAATGACATCATGATGGCCTCTGACACTGGTGAATGTACCATCCTAGTGCTGTTTGACCTTAGCACAGCCTTTGATACCGTGGATCACCACATCCTGTTAGATAGGCTCAGTGACTGTGTTGGCATTTCAGGAAGTGACCTTGACTGGTTTGCCTCCTACCTTTCTGGTAGAAGTTCCTCTGTAGCATCTGGTCCTTTTATGTCTGAGTCCATCCCCCTTTCTTGTGGGGTGTCTCAGGGCTCAGTGTTGGGCCCAATTTTGTTTGCTCTGTATATGCTACCTCTTGGAATCATTATCAGCAGGTTTGAGGGTGTATCTTATCATATGTACGCAGATGATATTCAGCTGTATTTTTCTTTTAATCCTGACAGGACCAACAGTCTGAATGTACTGCATGACTGCTTGTCTGCAACTAATGACTGGATGGTCAACAATTTCCTCCAGTTTAATGCTGCTAAGACCGAGGTCCTTATTGTCGCTCCTGAATGTACTGCTTCTAAGGTTGCTAGCTGTATTGGGTCTCTAAATTCAAATATCCACTCTAACCTGAGAAATCTTGGAGTTATGTTTGACCAGGCCATGCACTTTGATAAACACATCCACGTGTTGACCCGTGCATGCTTTTCCACCTTAAAAACATTGCAAAACTGAGATCTGTTGTATCATATGCTGAACTGGAAATGATCATTCATGCCTTTGTGTCATCACGTCTGGGTTACTGCAATTCTCTTTTCATGTGTCTCAGTAAAACTTATGTAGATCGTCTTCAACTGGTGCAAAATGCCACTGCCAGGCTGTTAACCAAATCACCCAAAAACTGCCACATTACTCCTGTCCTGGCCTCCCTACACTGGCTTCCTGGCAGCTTTAGGATCCAGTTCAAAATCCTTGTTTTATCATACAGAGCCCTTCATGATCAGGCACCTGAGTATCTGTCTGACCTGCTGCATGTATATGTTCCTAGTAGGACACTTAGGTCGGCCGATCACGGTCTGTTGGCAGTTCCTTGCACTAGGCTTAGAAATAATAATAATAATAATAATACATTTAATTTGTATAGCGCTTTTCAATGACCCAAATACGCTTACATAGTAACACAAAAGGGGTGGTGACAGACGGGGGAACAAGCAGAAGACAACATAGTGAACAAAAGAAATGATGGGATGTAACACAGGCGGTATAGGAAGAGTCAGTGGGGTGGAGGTGGTTAGGGGTAGGGGAGGTCGAAGGCTTGGGAGAAGAGGTAGGTTTTCAGGCAGGATTTGAATATGGGAAGTGAGGGAGAGTGGCGAACAGGTTGGGGGAGGGAGTTCCATAGTCGGGGTGCTGTTCTGGAGAAGGCTCTGTCGCCGAAGGTTTTCAGTCTGGATGTTGGTGCAGTCAGGGTGAGAGTGTAGGAAGATTGGAGGGCTTGGGAGGGGCGGTGGGGGATGAGGAGGTCAGACAGGTGGGGGGGCAGGTGGTGAAGAGCTTTGAAAGTGAAGAGGAGGATTTTAAAGTTGATGCGTTGTTTGATGGGGAGCCAATGGAGGGAGTGGAGAACGGGAGTGATGAGTTCACGGGACCGGGTGTGGCTAAGGAGGCGGGCAGCAGAGTTTTGAACCATTTGGAGTCTATGGAGGGAATGGGAGGTGATGCCAGTGAGGAGGGAGTTGCAATAGTCGAGGCGGGAGGAGATGAAGGCGTGGATGAGGGATTCAGTAGCAAGGGGAAAGAGGCAGTGTCTGATTTTGGCGATGCGGCGGAGGTGGAAGTAGGAGGTCTTAACGATGGAACTGACATGGTGGTCGAAGGAGAGGGTGGGGTCTAGGATAACGCTGAGATTGCGTGACGGGGGGAGGGGGTGATGGTCGAGGTGTCGATAGTGAGTGAGATGGGTCCAGTTTTGTTGAGAGTGGATTTGGTGCCTATGAGGAGGAGCTCTGTTTTGTCACTGTTGAGTTTGAGGAAGTTGTGAGTCATTCATGTTTGTATTGTAGAGATGCAGGTTTCGATGTGGGTGAGGGGAGGGTTTTGGGTGGGTTTGGTGGTGATGTAGATCTGGGTGTGGTCAGCGTAACAGTGGAAGTCCAGGTTGAGTATGTGGATGATGTGACCAGGGGGGAAGAGGTAGCAGATGAAGAGGAGGGGGCTGAGGACTGAGCCCTGAGGGAACCCCTGAGTAACTGGGGAGAGGGTGGATTTGTGGCCAGAGAGGGAGACGAACTGTTGCCTGTCGGTGAGGTAGGAGGTGAGCCAGTCGAGTGCAGTGCCCTCAACACCCTGTTGGCGCAGCCTTTGTAGGAGGATGGAATGGTTCACTGTGTCAAAGGCTGCGCTGAGGTCAAGTAGTAACAGGATGTTGAGGACACCGGAGTCTGCAGAGGAGAGGAGATTGCTGATGACTTTGACAAGAGCTGTTTCAGCACTGTGAAGTGGGCGGAAACCAGACTGAAAGGGTTCGTAGAGGTTTTTTGACTGGAGGTGGGTGTGGAGTTGAGCGGCGACAATGCATTCCAGAGTTTTGGAGAAGAACGGCAGGTTGGAGATGGGGCGGTAATTGGAGAGGTTGGCTGGGTCAAGGGTGGGCTTTTTGAGGATGGGGCTGATGGAGGCAAGTTTGTAGACAGAGGGAACATGACCAAGGGATAGAGACTGGTTCAAAAGGGTGGTGAGGCGGGGGATGAGAACAGGGAGGCAGGCCTTAGTTAGAGTCGTTGGGAGGGGGTCAAGAGAGCAGATAGTTGTTTTGGACGCAGTGATGACGTCTGGGATGTGGGAGGAGTCGACAGGGAAGAAGGCAGTGAGAGGAGGGAAGGGCGGGTGGTCATGGAGGGGGGGGGTGGAGTTGCTGATGATGGCAGTCAGGGAGCTGTTGATTTGGGAGATTTTATTGTGGAAGGCGAGGAGGAAAGAGTTGCAGAGGTCAGGGGAGGAGGGTGGATTGATGTCCGGTGGTTGGAGCAGTTTGTTGACGGTGGAGAACAGGATGCGGGGGTTCTGGTTGGTGCTGTTGATGAGGGTGGAAAAGTGGGCAGATTTGGCAGCTTGAAGAGCATCATGGTAGGAGATGTGTTGTTTGTAGGCTTCGGCATGAACAGTGAGGCGGGTTCGTTTGTATAGTTATTCGAGTTGACGGCCAGTCTGTTTCATGGTGTGGAGTTCCGGGGTGTACCAGGGGGCGGGGTTGGTGAATGAGACAGAGGTTTTCCAGGGGGCTAGGGAGTCGAGGGAGTCAGAAAGGATGGAGTTAAGCATGATGGCATAGTCGTCAGGGGAGGAGGGGGCAGAGTCAGGGGGGAAGGCAGAGGAAATGAGCTGGGAGAGCGTGGGTGGGTTGACTGCCTTGATGTTGCGGTAGGAGATGGTGCGTTTTTTGGGATTATGGGGTGAGGGTAGAGGGGCGGAGAAGAGGATGCAGAGATGATCAGAGAGTGGGAAGGGGAGGGGATGGGGGTTAGAGATGGGTAGGAAGGAGGAGCAAACTATGTCCAGTCCAGAGTGTGGCCTTTGGTATGGGTGGGGAAGTTGATGTGTTGGGTAAGGTGGAAGCAGTCAAGGAGAGAGAGGAAGTCAGACGTTAGTGGGGCATTGGGCTGATTAGAACAGTGGTGATAGAGTTGGGGAGGGAGAAGGCGAGGTGTTCGAAGGATGAGATAGATGGGAGGTTGAGGTTCAGTTCAGTGATGAGTAGGGATTGTTTGTGAAGAACAGCAACACCTCCCCCTCGCCCGGAGAGGCAGGGTTTGGCAATGTAACTGTAGTTGGAGGGAGTGGCTTGATTGAGAGCGTAGAAGTCCAGGGGCTGTTGCCATGTTTCACAGAGGAGAAGCAGGTCAATGTTATTGTCCAGTAGCAGTTCAGATAAAACAGGTGATTTGTTGGAAAGGGAGCAACAGTTCAGCAGTGCCAGGGAGATGGATGGGGGAGCAAGGGGGGGGGGGGGGGGGGTGGAGGTTATGTGGGGTTGGCAGTGCGGTAGGTGGGGATGAGGGGGGGGCGAGAGTTAGTCCAGAGTAGGGGGATAGGTGAGCCATCAGGGAAGTGTTGGTTGCCATAGGGACCAGAACCTCGGTGGATGTAGCAGCGTCGGCGAAGGATCCCAGCTTTGCTAGCTGCGGTGGCAGCAGCAGCAGGGAGACGGTGGTTGTTGTTGAGACAGTGAAGGTCAGGAGTGTAGGTGAGTGGGCGAGAAGTTGGTGGAATAGTAGCCTGGAGTAGCAGGAGTGATAATCCAAGGGGGAGATGAGACGTGACAGCAGATTAGAGTAGTCCGGGTAGTATATTAGCAGTGGCTAGTAGCTGATTAGCTAGAAGCTGGTAGGCAGTGAGTTGTGTGGAAGCAGCAGTGGACCAGGTGTTGGTTAGTGAAGTGAGTGATGTTGGTTGCCCCAGACCATACCCATGCTGCAGGCAAGCCCCGCTGTGTCATGTCGGCCCTCAGCAAGGTACAGCAGACAAACTAGCAGGGAGTGGAGGCTCCCCCCGACAACGTCGGCTGGATAGCCAGACAGCTGGGCTAGTGTTGTTGGTGAGGCACGCAACAGGTCGGTCCGGGTTGGCACAATCACCACCACAAACACACAACGTACTCACCCGAGCCCAGAGTGAGCGATCCACACACTCGAAGCCGGGAGACAGATGGATCCAGTGGTGGTGAAGTTTAGCCAGCTGTTAGCTAGCTGGCTAACGTAGGTAATAGTCCAGGAGTAAGGGAACAGATGAGTAGGAACGGAGCGGAACTGGAGAGAAGCACGGTGGGCTGGAGAAGCATGGAGACTTACTTAAACAGGTAAATTAACAGAGATGCGGAGATAAAACAAAAGACGAGCACACGAAACATTAGACACGGTTCAGGACAGAAGAGGCAGTCAACAGTCCAGACGCCGGTGTTGCTCTAAGCTGGATGTGAGAGATGTGAGAGAGGCGACCGGGCCTTCAAGTCCATTGCGCCCAGATTGTGGAACGCCCTCCCACAGAATTTGAGAGCCGCAGCATCTGTTGATATTTTTAAGAAGCACCTTAAAACCTACCTGTATAGGCAGGCATTCTTTAATTTGTCTTTAGTGATTTAGTTTTGCAACAACTGCTGTTGTTTCATTTTTGCGTCTCTGTATGTTTGTATATATGTATTTTTGGTTGTATTTCAATCCTGTGAAGCACTTTGTGAGTTCTCTCCGTGAGAAGTGCCATACAAATAAATTTTACTTACTTACTTACTTACTTGCATGCCAATAGATCTAACAAAAGTTAAATGAGTAAAGGGAAAGTCAGGAAAACAATGCATTGCAATAGTCAAGGCAGATAGTTGTAGAAGCAAAAATGACAAGATTTTAAGGTATAGTATGCAGGATTGTCAGCTGCTGTTGTAAACATGCTTGCCAGCCAAAGTATAAAATAAAAGCCAACCCCAGATTCATGGGGTTTGGCCTTGCTATGTTCACTTTTTGTTGTTGTTGTTGTTGTTGTTTTGTTTTTTGTTGTTGTTCTTTTTGTTTTATTTTTTGGCAGTATGTTTGTTGGATGCCTGCTGCCTGGTCTGGCACCTGAGCTCCCATAAACATCCCAAACACAGCAAATAAGAAGAAAACACAGGGTATAGTCTCCACAGATAAATACACTTCCACGCACTGAGAATGGGTCATAAGTGATGATTGAGAGGGATTACTGCTGTATGAGTCTATACATTGTTTTTTCATAAGAAAGCCTGCATAGTATATCTTTTAGTTTCAACCTTAGGAGAGCAGTGCAACAGAAATGTTTGTCCATACAGGAAGAAGTGTGGTCTTAAAGTGTTCATAATAGGCTTGTGCTGATTTCCGGTTTAACTGGTTCGGTCCGGTTTAAGAGAAAAAAAAAAGAAGCTTTTTCACATCAGCGGCATGTCAAGGGACTACATTCAACTTATCTTGCATTGTAACATGCATTATGACAACTTAATAAGGTTTATGTTTGTTTATAAATGAAGTGGAGGAGCCTACAAGTGTTTTGTTTAGTTTGTCTCAAAGGCTGCAGAGGGGCTCCGCAGCTCCGCTCAGCTGTCTGCTGCTGCTGCGAGAGATCACATTTCACTGGGGGCGGGGAAAAGTGTGAGGGAGTCAGCAGTCATTCAGTTTGTTGCCATAACCAAAGATACTGGATTACTACTGTACTATACAGTATATGCTATACTGTACTATTACTACTATTATTACTGGTTTATCCACCGTCTTTGCCCTAACGTCTTGGTGTCCTTCTGCTTCTTCTACTTGTGTAACCTTGTGTGGATTGGCATAATATAGCACATTACACCTATAATGGGCTTTTATTGGGAAAAATAGCTCAAATGCGACCCCCAGTGGTAAAAATAGGTATATAATTTGATATATCGGTTCGGTTAGATATTTGGCTTTAAATCAAACCGGTTGGAAAATTTTCAAACCGGCACAAGCCTAGTTCATAATAAAAGGCTTTAGAACAGAATAACAAAAAGACCATTACAATGACCATGATGACCATGTCCAGCTTTTCCTTTTGACTTAAATGTAGTAGCCTATGTCTTATGGACAGTGTTTACTCTTTTCTGCTATTTTGTAGCAGTGGTGACTGAAGAAAATGTTTGTTGATTGTTCCATTTCTGTGTCAGTCCACATATTGGTTCTTGTATGGCTAATGGCACTAAAACTTTTCTTTAATATTATTAGGGGTCCAAGCCCATGGGGCCTGGGAAACGCGTATGCAAGCAGACGCGAACTGTTCCATATCTTTGTCAAATTAAAAGCTATCAAACCCAAACCTTAGATCCTGAGTAAGTATGTGACTGTGAGGGTGTGTACCGAAGTTGGTGAATATTGGCCACTAGGGGGCACTATAAACATGGGAAGTTTATATCTCCTAAACGGCTACACCGATTTTTTTATTAAAGTTGGTGGGTATGATGTAGGGCCATTCCTGAAGCCATACAGTGGTGGAAAAAAGTTTTCAGACACCCTTAAAATTTTACACAATCTCAAATATTATCATGAAATATTTGTGGAAAAATCTTTTTTGTGTTTCAAAAGGTGTGGCTGCATTAGACAGATACAAACAAATACAAATTATATTGTTTTGTTTATTGTTTACAAGAAAAACTAACAAAACTAAATTCTTGACAGTTCTCAACATTGTCGGTATCAAAGTCAACAAATAACAGAGAATGTGTTCAAAACTGAACAAAAAATAAATAAACCATCACATCATCAAATTAATATTTAGTAGTCCTGCCATTGGCACGTAGTAGAGCTCTAATCCTGGCTGGCATGTTCCCCACGATCCTTTCACACTGTTGAGGGGTAATCTTGTCCCATTCTTCTTGAATTACTGCTTTTAATTCTTCTAAATTCTTTGGTTTATGCTTTGAAACAGACTTTTTGATAATCCAACACAGATTTTCAATGGGGCTCATGTCCGGGGATTGAGCTGGCCACTCTAAGACCTGGATACTGTGCTTCCTGCAGCCAAGTTCTACTGGCCTTGGATGTGTGGCAAGGGGCATTATCTTGTTGAAACATCCAGTTTTTACCTCGATGGAACAGTGCATGCACAGAAGGGAGCATGTGGGTTTCGAGAATGGTACAATACTTGGTAGAGTTCAATGTGCCATCACAGACAGTGAGATGACCAACACCAGCAGCACTCATGCATCCCCAAACCATGATACTGCCTCCACCATGCTTGACAGTAGGTACTGTACATGCTGGAGATAATGCTTCGCCTGGCCTTCTCGTACCCTCACATTAGTAGGAGGAAGATAAAGCTGGAAACTGGACTCATCTGACCACAAAATCTTCTTCCAATTCCTGGCTGTCCAGTTCTTGTGTGCCTGGGCCCAACGACGCCGGGCTAACCTCTGTCTCTCATTGCCTTGTAGGACCTTAAGCCATGATCTAAAAGTCGGCCACGTACAGTGCGGGTGGAACACTGGACACCAGTTTGGTTTGACCACTGCTGCTGAAGCTCCTTTGATGTCATTCGGCGGTTTTGCCTGCACATGCGGATCAGAATGCGGTCATTTCTTGCTGAAGAAACCCTTGGACGCCCAGCTCTTGGTTGGTCTTCAAAGCTGTTGGTTCGTCTGTATTTCTGCAGAGTGTATCCAACTGCTGAAGGACTGCATCTGCACTTCCTGGCTATCTGGTGGCAGCTGTACCCTTCCTGGCTGAGAATCTTTATCTTCAGGCATGTTTCCTGCGTTAGGTTCCTTGTTTTAGCCATTTTTGTGTCTGAAGAACTTTCAAATGTGCTGGCTTTATGTAGACACGAAGCTTGGCAACAAAAATTATGTCTTTTAATAAAAAGAACGACCTCCATCACTGGTACCAAAATGACCCAGTACTCAAAATTTCTTATGTATTTTTATGGAACCAATCAATTTTAAGTTTTTAATGGCTTTGTTAGGATTTATTTAGTATTTTGGCTGTGACTGTACTAAAAGAAATTGCACTTGAAGACCTAAGAGTGATTCTTAGTGCAATATTTCACATGCATTATTTCGCATGGGGTGTCCGAAAACTTTTTTCCACCACTGTATATCGAAGGTGGTCATGACTGGTCGAAGTGGGCGTGGCTTATTACAAGATAAACAACAAACATTTATTTCAGCTGAGCTATTGTACTGAGGGCTGTGAAATTTATAGAGTACATGTAGAATAGGACACAGACCTACCATACCAAAAATTAAGATAAGATAAGATACACCTTTATTGATCTCATAATTGAGAAATTCCAGTGTTACAGCAGTCAAGGGAAAGAGTCAGATTAAAGATTTCAAAAATTAAACTTAAAAACTTAAAAATTAAAAAACTAGGGATGCAAAATAAGTACAAAAATACAAGAAATGGCCATAAATAACAATAATAGTAATAATAATAATAATCATATTATTATGATTATTATTAATAATCATAATAATAATAATAAGAATAATAATAATAATGAGCAGCAGTGAATGAAAATGAGCAGTGGATAAATGGAGCACATCTAGTGCAAGTGATTGTATGTGCAATACAGCAAATAGCTGTGGTGTCCATAAAGTGTCCATGGTGCAGCTTAATGTGAGCAGTGCTGGTTATGTAGTCTCACAGCAGCAGGCAGGAAGGACCTGCGATAGCGTTCCTTCACTCACTTTGTGAATCAGTCTATCGCTGAAGGAGCTCTCCAGAGCTTTTATCTCCTCCTGCAGAGGATGGGAGTCATTAGTCCTCAGAGATGACAGCTTGGCTGTCATCCTCCTTTCTCCCACCATCTGCACAGAGTCCAGAGAGCATCCCACAACAAAGCTGGCCTTCTTGATCAGCTTGTCCAGCCTCTTCCTATCTGCAGCCGAGATGCTGCTGCCCCAGCAGACCACTCCGTAAAAGATGGCTGATGCCACCACAGTGTCAAAGAAGGTCTTCAGGAGCGCCCCCTGCACTCCAAAAGACCTGAGCCCCCTCAGCAGGTAGAGTCTGCTTTGGCCTTTCCTGTATAGTGCTGTTATGTGATTAGTCCAGTCCAGTTTATTGTTAAGATGAACACCCAGGTACTTATAAGATGTCACCATCTCAATGTCCTTTCCCTGGATGTTCACTGGTGTTGGGGGGAGGAGTCTGCATCTGAGTCTTGGGCACCGGTACCACGCAGGATGTCTACCGCAGCTGTGGTACTTTCCCCAGCCTCAGGCTCAGGTTGAAGATGGTTTCAACTATCCCGCACAGTTGGTCTGCGCAGGACTTCAAGAGCCTGGAGCTGATGCCGTCTGGGCCTGCAGTCTTCCTTGTCTTTATCTTCTTCAGCTGACCTCTCACCTGAAAGGTAGTGAAGGACAAGCTGGAACAGGGGGGCTGTGTGCTTGGGGGTGGAGGTGATGATGTGGGGGGAGGGGTGGGGGTGGTGAGATGTCCGGGGTAGCGGGGGAGGTGTTGAAGCAGTGTGCCAGGAGTGTAGGTGAGGGGGAAGGTGAAGGTGAGGATGAGGGGGGTTGCAGCCGTGATGTCTGGGCCAGGGGAGGGGCAGACTGATCGAATCTATTGAAGAACAGATTCAGATCATTCACCCACTGCTGGTTGCCTCTGGCCTGGGAGTCTGGTTGTTTGTGTCCTGAGATGGTTTTCAGTCCTCTCCAGACTCTGCTCTGCTGCAGCTGTTCCTCCATCTTCTTTTTATATCATTCCTTTCCCCGCCTGATGTTTCTCCGTAGCTTCTTCTGCACAGCCTTCAGCTCCTCCTTATTTCCAGAGTTAAAAGCTCTCCGCTTCTCCTTCAGGAGAGTTTTTATATCTGGAGTAATCCAGGGTTTGGTGTTGGAGAAGCAGCATACACTCCTGGTGGGTACGATGCTTTCCACAGGGGGGATGAGTGGTATGGCTCCTTGGTGTTCCAGTGTTTTATTGTCTCTGGTGTGGCAGGAAACATACTGGGTGAAGGTGGGCAGCGTGGTGGATGGACAGGCGTGGTTGAAGTCCCCAGAGATCAGAAGGAGGGCCTGAAGGTGCTGTGTTTGCAGCCTACTTGTAATAGAGTGGAGAATGTCACAAGCAGACTCAGCCTTCGCAGACGGGGGGACACTGCTACCATAATGACATGGAAAACTCCCTGGGTCGATAGTATGGTCTCATGCCAACAGCCAGCAGCTCAATGTCCCTGCAGCAATGCTGTTCCTTGAGCCTAGAGTCACACCATCTATCATTCACAAACACAGCCAGCCCTCCTCCTTTCCTCTTACCGCTGTCCGCTGTCCTGACGTATCTGATGAGCTGGAATCCGTCCAGCACGCTGCTCTGTCGGTACTCCCTCTGATGGTAAGTCAGCGCCGACAGCTCGTCCATCTTGTTGGGGAGCGATCTTACGTTCCCCATAACGACGGACGGAGGATGGATGGAGGACGGGTTTGTACCATCTCCTCCGTTGTCGGCGCTGCACTCCGGCGCGACATTCCCGTCTCCTTCTCCGCAGCTTGCTGGGAATATCGTGCCTCTCCTCGGGCCGCACCGCGGTGTGTTGTAGCGCTAACAGCTGGTCCCAGGGGTAAACAATGGAGCCACAGCTGGGTGCCGGGTCCCCACGCACGATCATGTTCGTGGAAAAATAGGAGAAAGACCGTTGTAAAGAGAGCAGTCTTCGTCTTCATAATGAAACAGAACATAAGTGCTAGCTAGCTAACTGAAAAAAAAAAATCCAAATAAGAAAGTTAAATGAAAAAGAAATTGAAAGAAGCTCAGAGGTGAGCACGAGCTGCTGTAACAGGCGTCTGCACTGGGGGCGCTATCTTGTTGCGCAGATACTCCACTAGGTGGCGCTAAAAGTTAGTTAAAGTAGTTAGGGCCCAAGCACCGACCGAAGGATGGGCGAAGGCCCTCTTGAAACTGAAGGAATTATTAGGGCCCGAGCACCTAGCGGTGTGAGGACCCTATTGAAATGCAAGGATTTATTATTATTAGGGCCTGAGCGACGACGACGTCGTCCGTGAGGACCCTATTGTAATCGCGCCGTTTATTAGGGTCCGAGCAATGACAAAGTCGTCCGTAGGACCCTATTGTAATCCCGCTGTTTATTATTATTATTGGGGTCCGAGCAATGACGAAGTCGTCCGTAGGACCCTATTGTAATCGCGCTGTTTATTATTATTATTTATTATTAGGGCCCGAGTGATGATGAAGTCGTCTGTGAAGACCCTATTGTAATCGTACTGTTTCTTAGTGCCCGAGCGACGAAAAAGTCGTCCGTGAGGACCCTATTGTAATCGTGCTGTTTATTATTGTTATTTATCAAGGCCCGAGCGACAACAAAGTCGTCCGTGAGGACCCGAGTGTAATCACGCTGTTTATTATTAGGGCCCGAGCAACGACAAAATCGTCCGTGAAGGACCCTATTGAAATCGTGCTGTTTATTAGGGCCCGAACGACGACGAAGTCATCTGAGGACCCTATTAAAATCGCGCTGTTTATTATTATTTGGGTCCGAGCACCGACCGAAGGCCGGGCGGAGGCCCTATTGAAACTGCACCATTTATTATTAGGGCCTAAGCACCGAGCAGTATGAGGATGAGTATGAGCACCGACCGAAGGCTGAGCGAAGGCCCTCTTGAAACTGAAGTAATTATTATTAGGGCCCGAGCGACAACGAAGTCGTCCGCGGAGGACCCTATTGAAATTGTGCTGTTATTCATCCGGCCACATCCGAAATTCAATATTTTTGGGTGGTTTCACATGGTTGACGCGAAATCCCGAAATAGCGCCCTCTACAAATTTTCAAAAAACCCTTCCCATTGGGGTTTATTTGTTGTAGGCAAACGACATTTAGTACGCACACACATCATACAGAGACGCACAAAAAAGTCTCTTGACGTCATGGTAAAATCCCATCAGGAAGTCGGCCATTTTGTTTTGAATTTTTTCGTTACGGCGATTTCCACAACTTAAATTTAAACGAACTCTTCCTAGGGATTTCGTCCTATCGACTTCAAATTGGCTACAGATCATCCTGAGAACATGCTGATCAAAACTTGTCCTCCGCATGTCTGTAGGTCAAAGGGCGTGGCTACTAGGGCATGACAAATTTTGGCGATGTTTCAGTTTCTCGCTATCGAATTGCGAATGGCTCTCCCTGATATGTTAATATCCCATCTTACTAATAGAGGCCCCCGGTGGTAACAGGAAGTGACCAGTTTTTACTTTAACATGTACTCATGTCACAAACTTGACCGCATCAACTTCATTCCACTTCTAATGCATGCAGAACAAGTTGGTGAAGCCACCTTATGAACGCTGTGAAGCTACATCTAATGGTGTCCATGTGGCGGCGTGGCGACTATCGATCCCTCGCCACTAAATACGTTTGGCTTTTTGATGGCTTCAACGACCTCATCTCCTTATGAAAACTGACAAATTGACAAATCCTTCATTCTTCAACAGGAAGTCAGCCATTTTGTTTTGGTGGTGCTATTATTAAGGAAAGTGCGTTTTGGCTCGTAACTCCCATATACTTTGTTGCACATTCAAAAACCTTATATCTACGCGTTCAGTGAATTGTGCTAATTCTGCTGGTATAGGCCACGCCCATTTCCACCTACATTTTTTCCTGCAAATTTGCAAAATGTTACAAACCTACTTTTTCGAACTCCTCCTAGGCAATTTCACAGATTGGCATGAAACTTTGCACACAGCATCTGTGGACCCTCCCGACAAAAAGTTATTAAAAGAATTTCGACAGTCCAAACAATACTCAAGTTATTAAATAACAACTTCCTGCAGATTTCATTCAAAACAGTAAGTGCTACATATCTCCATATTGGTGTATCCGAATGACATGAAACTCAAGTTACCACTTTCCCATGAGCCCCTGAGGCTCTGTGCAAAATTTCGGGTGATGACCACAAGGTGGCGATCTTTAAATTGAAGTATTTTATATCTCAACATCAGTTGGGCAGATTAACACGAAACTTGGTATTAAAATTGTCAATGCCCTCCTGAGGATATCTGACAAAGGACTTACCAATCTGCCACTAGGTGCCAAGTTTCATGCAGTTCGGTCAAAATCTCTAGGAGGAGTTTGAAAAAGTATATTTTGCAGTTTTCTGGCAGGAAAAAAGTTAGGCGGAAGTGGGCAGGGCCATGCACACATGACGCAACTCCAGGCAGGGAAGCCATGGATATAAGGCTTTTGAATATGCGACATACGGTGCGGGAGTTACATGCCAAAACGCATTAACCTTGATTGTAGCGCCCCCTGCAGGTGTCCCCTGCGCCCGTCTGAGGTTCCTGCAGGGGTCTGAACCAACCCTCCAAATTGCACCACCCTCCCTTGCATGGTGTAGCCATAGTGCAGCACCACTTTTACTTACGGAAAAATAAGAAGAAGAAGATCTATAATAAAAAAAATCACAACAAAAACAATAGGTTTCCCAGCACATGTTCCCCAGGCTTGGACCCCTAAGAAGCTGAACAAAGACAATAGATTTCCCAGCACCGCTGATCCTGGGAAAGTCGTCTGCCTGCATATGCGTTCCCCAGGACCCATGGGCTTGGATCCCTAATAATAATAATATTAATAATATTAACAATAATAATAATAATAAACAGCACGATTACAATAGGGTCCTACGTACAACTTCGTCGTCGCTTGAACCCTAATAAATAATAGTAAACAGCACGGTTACAATAGGGTTCTATGGACGACGAAGTCGTTGCTCGGACCCTAATGATCAATAATAATTAACAGTGCGATTACGATAGGGTCCTACGCGGATGACTTTCTCATCGCTCAGGCCCTAATAATAAACAACGTGATTTCAATAGGGTCCTACGGATGATGAAGTTGTTGCTCTGACCCTAATAATAATAATAATAATAATAATAATAATAAACAGTGCGATTACAATAGGGTCCTATGCGGATGACTTCATTGTCGCTCGGGCCCTAATAAACAGCACGATTTCAATAGGGTCTTAAGCGGATGACTTCATTGTTGCTCGGGCCCTAAATATAATAATAATAATAATAATAATTAAAGCTGCAAGCAGCTGTGATTGGGCCCTCGCTCTCCCGTGCCACCTCAAGGGGCCAGCAGCATGCATCAATGAAGCGGTTATGTGAAAAGTTAACCCTGACGTGGTGTGAGGTTTCATCAGGTTTTGAAAATTTCAAGGGGGCGCTATAGAGTTATTGATAGTCACCACGCCGCCACATGGACACCATTAGACGTAGCTTCACAGTGTTCATAAGGTAGCTTCACCAACTTGTTCTGCATGCATTAGAAGTGGAATGAAGTTGATGCGGTCAAGTTTGTGTCATTAGTACATGTTAAAGTAAAAACTGGTCACTTCCTGTTACCACCGGGGGGCGCTATGAGTAAGGTGGGATATTAACATATCGGGGCGTTCGGATTGGAGCCATCATCATGTCCAGCAAGTTTGAAGCTGCTGAGATCAAGTATGTGGGCGGGAGAGCCATTCGAAATTTGATGGCAAGAAAACGAAAAGTCGCCAAAATTTGTCACGCCCTAGCGGCCACACCCCTTGACATAAAAAGAAGCTTTTAATAACTTTTGATCAACATGTTGTCAGGATGATCTGTAGCCAATTTGAAGTCGATTGGACAAATTCCCAAGAAGGAGTTCGTTCAAATTTAAGTCATGGAAATCGCCATGACAAAAAAATTCAAAACAAAATGGCCAACTTCCTGTTGGGATTTTACCATGATGTCAAGAGACTTTCTTGTGCGTCTCGGTATGATACATGTGCATACCAAATTTCGTTTGCCTACGACAAACTAACCCCAAGCCCAAAAATATCAAATTTCGGATGCGGCCGGATGAATGTGGAAAGTTAGAAGCATTTTGAAATTTGGGAAAGGGGCGATATTGGGACATGAAATGTTGGAATAATAATAATAATAATAATAATAATAATAATAATTAAAGCTGTCAAGCAGCCGTGATCGGGCCCTCGCTCCCCCATGCAACCATGGGGGCCTGAGGCACATGGGGACTGTGGCACTAAGCGAGAAGTGAGAAAAAACCTGGCAGGAGCGAAAAAACGCAATGTTTCGTTCATCCACCAGGTGGCGCTACGAGTGTAACCAGATGTGGCCAGGTGCGTTCAGGGTTAGACCCTCATCACACATGAAATTTCGAGCAAATCGGACAGTGCATGAAGGATTTATACCAAGTTGATGTTCCGTGGCAAAAGGATGAAAAGTTGCCACTGCTGCCGCGGCAGCCTGCAACATGGCAGGGCACGTGTGTCAATGTGGAGATTCATCAACTTGATCATCATGTGGCCACAAAATGTAACTGATCAGGTCAGGAGCTTGAGGTAGGTGTTTGTCAGTGTAAAAGATGGTATTTCCTGTTTCCACAAGGGAGTGCCATAAGCAAGATTTCCTACAAGCATATGGAGGCATTGAGGGTGGGGCTCTTATCATGTACAGAAATTTTGAAGCAGTTTGGATGAATTACGTGGGAGAGAGAGCTGCTTGAAAATGCATGGCGATGGATCAAAAATGGCAGCGCCATAGCAGCCACGCCCGTTGACCTATAGACATGCAGAGCACAACTTTTGATCAGCATGGTCTCTGGATGATCTGTAACAAAACTGAAGTCGAGTAGAGGAAATCCCTAGGACGAGTTCATTAAAATACAACATGTGGAAATCACACCAAAATGACAAGTCAAAATCAACATGGCCGACTTCCTGTTTGGAGTAGACCATTGGTGCCAGAGACTTTTATGTGCGTCTGAACAACATACACATGTGTACCAATTTTCATGTTCAAACTCCAAAAAAACCCTCTGGGGAGGGTTTTTTCGAATATTTCAAGGGGGCGCTATAGATGCATTTTGTCCCCCCCCATGGGCGACGCCCCTATCAGATGAAAGAGCTCACCATTCTTGACCTGTGGATCAATTTCCATGGGGCGATGAGGTCGTTGAAGCCATCAAAATGCCAAACGTATTTAGTGGCAAGGGATCGACAGTCGCCAAGCCGCCACGTGGACACCATTAAACGTGGCTTCACAGCGTTCATAAGGTAGCTTCAGCAACTTGTTCTGCATGCATTAGAAGTGGAATGAAGTTGATGCGGCAAGTTTGTGGCATTAGTACATGTTAAAGTAAGAACTGGTCACTTCCTGTTTCCACCAGGGGGGCGCTATGAGTAAGGTGGGATATTAACATATTGGGGAATTCAGGGCGGAGCAATAATCATGTCCACCAAGTTTGAAGCTGCTACGATTCAAGTATGTGGGCATGAGAGCCATTTGAAATTTGATGGTGAGAAACTGAAACGTGGCCAAAATTTGTCATGCCCAAGCAGCCACGCCCGTTGACCTACAGAAATGCATAGCTCAACTTTTGATCAGCATGGTCTCTGGATGATCTGTAAAAAAAAAAATTGAAGTCGATTGGATGAAATCCCTAGGACTAGTTCGTTAAAATACAACATGTGGAAATCACGCCAAAATGATAAGTCAAAATCAAAATGGCCGACTTCCTGTTTGGAGTAGACCATTGGTGCCAGAGACTTTTATGTGCGTCTGGGCAATATACACATGTGTACCAATTTTTATGTTCCAACTCCAAAAAAACCCCTATGGGGAGGGGTTTTTGAAAATTTCAAGGGGGCGCTACAGAGAAAAATTTTTACCCCCCATTGGTGACACCCCTATCAGATGCAAGAGCTTGCCATTCTTGACCTGTGTATCAATTTTCATGAGGAGATGAGGTCATTGAAGCCATCAAAATGCCAAACGTATTTAGTGGCGAGGGATCGATAGTTGCCACATCGCCACATGGACACCATTAGACGTAGCTTCACAGCGTTCATAAGGTAGCTTCACCAACTTGTTCTGCATGCATTAGAAGTGGAATGAAGTTGATGCTGTCAAGTTTGTGGCATTAGTACATGTTAAAGTAAAAACTGGTCACTTCCTGTTACCACTGGGGGGAGCTATGAGTAAGGTGGGATATTAACATATCAGGGCGTTCGGATTGGAGCCATCATCATGTCCAGCAAGTTTGAAGCTGCTGAGATCAAGTATGTGGGCGTGAGGTCCGTTCAAAATTCGATGTCAAGAAAACAAAAAGTTACCAAAATTTGTCATGCCCTCGCGGCTACGCCCCTTGACATAAAAAGAAGCTTTTAATAACTTTTGATCAGCATGTTGTCAGGATGATCTGTAGCCAATTTGAAGTCAATCGGATGAAATCCCTAGGAGGAGTTCATTCAAATTTAAGTTGTGGAAATTGCCGTAACGAAAAAATTCACAACAAAATGGCCGACTTCCTGTTGGGATTTTACCATGACGTCAAGAGACTTTTTTGTGCGTCTCTGTATGATACATGTGCGTACCAAATTTCGCTTGCCTACAACAAACTAACCCCAATGGGGAAGGGTTTTTGAAAATTTGTAGGAGGCGCCTTTTCGGAATTTCGCGTCGACCATTTGCAACCGCCCAAAAATACTGAATTTCAGATCTGACCGGACGAATGTTAAAAGTTAGAAGCATTTTGAAATTTGGGAAAGGGGCGAAATTGGGACAGAAAATGTCGGAATAATAATAAACAGCGCAATTACAAAAGGGTCCTACGGACGACTTCATCGTGGCTCGGGCCCTAATTAAAGCTGCAAGCAGCGATGAACGGGCCCTCGCACCTTCATGCAACTCGGGGGGGGGGGGGGGGGGGGGGCGGGCAGGATGTCTTCTGACGTTCATTTCTGTCAAACTTAGACATCGCATGCAGGAGTGACTTGGCATATCCCTGATACAGTGCTGGAATGACATATTTCACATTTTGTATCACCTCCTCTTTCCACTAGAGGGAGTTGGAGAGTGCAGTATTTATACATCATGTTTTTATACATCAAATATACACCACAGCATTTAACTTTCAGATAAATCAAAAGAGAAGTGTTTGAGACCTACTTTCTGTCACCACTAGGTAGCACAATGAGTTTCAGGAAGTATGGTCATATAAATGTTTACGGCAACAATATAGCAATTTCCTGTTTCATAGCGAGACCTCAAAATTAAATCCTCTGCTGCACGTATAGACACTAATGATATGTCACGTTTGTGTACATCAAATACACACCACAGCACTGAAATTTCAGGTTAATCCAAAGATAAGTGTCTGGTAAGAAGTACTTCCTTTCACCACTAGGTGGCGCTATGACTATCACGGAATATTGTCATATAAATGTGTTCAGGGTAGGACAAATATGAATCATGTCAAGTTTGGTGGACAACGGACCATTTACTCCAAATTTATAACAATTTCCTGTTTCATGGCGAGACATCAAAAGTAAAACCTCTGCAGCGCGTATAGAAACTAATGATATGTCACGTTTGTGTACATCAAATATAGACCAGAGCACTGAAATTCAGGTGAATCCAAAGATAAGTGTCTGGTAAGAAGTACTTCCTTTCACCACTAGGTGGCGCTATGACTATCACGGAATATTGTCATATAAATGTGTTCAGGGTAGGACAAATATGAATCATGTCAAGTTTGGTGGACAACGGACCATTTACTCCAAATTTATAACAATTTCCTGTTTCATGGCGAGACATCAAAAGTAAAAACCTCTGCAGCGCGCATAGAAACTAATGATATATCACGTTTGTGTACATCAAATATAGACCACAGCACTGAAATTCAGGTGAATCCAAAGATAAGTGTCTGGTAAGAAGTACTTCCTTTCACCACTAGGTGGCGCTATGACTATCACGGAATATTGTCATATAAATGTGTTCAGGGTAGGACAAATATGAATCATGTCAAGTTTGGTGGACAACGGACCATTTACTCCAAATTTATAGCAATTTCCTGTTTCATGGCGAGACATCAAAATTAAACCCTCTGCAGCATACGTAGACACGAATGATATGTCATGTTGTGAACATCAAATATAGACCACAGCATTGAAATTTCGGGTTAATCCAAAGATAAGTGTCTGATAAGAAGTTCTTCTTTTCAACACTATGTGGCACGATGATTATCAGGAAATATGGTAATGAAAATGTGTTCAGGGTGGGACCAATATGAATCATGAGAAGTTTGGTGGAGATTGGACCATTTATGCCAAAGCTACAGCAATTTCGTTCTTGGGATGGGACACACCAAGGTTTGAAGTCGATCGGATGAAATCTCTAGGACTAGTTCGTTCATTTATGACCCCTGGAAATGGCCAGAAATGCATCAAAATTGCACAGTAAATTCAAAATGGCCGACTTCCTGTTTGGGTTTAGAGCATGCCTCCAAGAGGCTTTTTTGTACGTCTCTGAGCGTTACATAAGCCTACCGAGTTTCATATATGTAGGTTAAAAAAGCTTCAGGGGCTGTTTCCTCAAACGTTTGTAGGGGGCGCTCTTGAGCCATTTTTTGGAACCCACGCACGAGACCCTTAAAATATCAAATTTTTCACCAGTTCTGAGATGTGTGCAAAGTTTCATGAGTTTTTGGGTATGTTAAGCCTCCCAAAAAGGCAATTCATTTGGAGGAATAATAATAATAATAATAATAATTAAAGCTGCAAGCAGCTGTGATCAGGCCCTCGATCCCCCATGTAACCGCGGGGGCCTGAGGCACGTGGGGGCTGTGGCGCGAAGCGAGAAGGGAGAAAAAACCTGGCAGGAGCGAAAAAACGCAATGTGTCGTTCATCCACCAGGTGGCGCTACGAGCGTAACCAGATGTGGCCAGGTGCATTCAGGGGTGGACCGTCATCACACGTGAAGTTTCGAGCAAATCTGAGAGTGTCAATGTATAATAGGGCATTTCCTGTTTCCACAAGGGGGCAGCATGAGCGAAACCAGATGTGGCCAGGAGCGTTCAGGGGTCGACCCTCATCACACGTGAAATTTCATGCAAATCGGACAATACATGAAGGATTTATGTCAAGATGATGTTCTGTTGCGAAGGATGAAAAGTCGCCACTGCTGCAGCCTGCAACATGACAGGACACGTGTGTCACTGTGAAGATTCATCAACTTGATCGTCATGTGGCCACAAAATGGAGTTGATCAAGTCAGGAGCTTGAGGTTGGCGTTCGTCAGTGTAAAAGATGGCATTTCCTCTTTCTACAAAGGGGCGCCATGAGCAAGATTGCCTTCGAGCATATGGAGGTGTTGAGGGTGGGGCTGTTCTCATATACAGAAATTTTGAAGCAGTTTGGATGAATTATGTGGGAGAGAGAGCTGCTTGAATATGTATGGCAATGGATCAAAAATGGCAGCACCATAGCAGCCACGCCCTTTGACCTACAGACATGCAGAGCACAACTTTTGATCAGCATGGTTTCTGGATAATCTGTGAAAAATTTGAAGTCGATTGGATGAAATCCCTAGGACTAGTTCGTGAACATACAACATGTGGAAATCATGTCAAATTGACAAGTCAAAATCAAAATGGCCGACTTCCTGTTTGGAGTAGACCATTGGTGCCAGAGACTTTTATGTGCGTCTGAACAACATACACGTATACCAAAATCCTATGGGGAGGGTTTTTGAAAATTTCAAGGGGGCGCTATAGAGGCATTTTGTCTCCCTCATGGGCGACGCCCCTATCAGATGCAAGAGCTTGCCATTCTTGACCTGTGTATCAATTTTCATGAGGTGATGAGGTCGCTGAAGCCATCAAAATGCCAAACGTATTTAGTGGCGAGGGATCGATAGTCACCACGCCGCCACATGGACACCATTAGATGTAGCTTCACAGCGTTCATAAGGTAGCTTCACCAACTTGTTCTGAATGCATTAGAAGTGGAATGAAGTTGATACACTCAAGCTTGTGGCATTAGTACATGTTAAAGTAAAAACTGGTCACTTCCTGTTACCACCGGGGGGCGCTATGAGTAAGGTGGGATATTAACATATCGGGGCGTTCGGGGCGGAGCCATCATCATGTCCAGCAAGTTTGAAGCTGCTGAGATCAAGTATGAGGGCAGGACAGTCGTTCGGAATTCGATGTCAAGAAAACGAAAAGTCGCCAAAATTTGTCACGTGCTAGCGGCCACGCCCCTTGACATAGAGAAAAGCTTTTAATAACTTTTGATCAGCATGTTCTCAAGATGATCTGTACCAACTTTGAAGTCGATCAGATGAAATCCCTAGGAGGAGTTTCTTCAAATTTCAATTAATCAATCAATCAATTTATAAAGCCCAATATCACAAATCACAATTTGCCTCACAGGGCTTTACAGCATACAACATCCCTCTGTCCTTGGGACCCTAACAGCGGATAAGGAAAAACTCCCCCCGAAGAAACCCTTTCACGGGGAAAAAAAAAAAAAAACGGCAGAAACCTCAGGAAGAGCAACTGAGGAGGGGTCCCTCTTCCAGGACGGACAGACGTGTAATAGATGTCGTACAGAACAGATCAACATAATAAATTAACAGTAATCCGTATGACACAATGAGACAGAAAGAGAGAGAGACAGAGAAAAAGACAGCTTTCATCAACATTGATTAGTAATAATATTATAATTATAGTTCTTGTTACTGTGGTACAATTTGTTGAAAGTACATATTAATATCTGATAGTATACATATGTGACAATAATCATATATGTATAACAGTAGAAGTATGACTAATGATAACAGCAGCAGCAGGAGGCATGTGGCAGGATCACGGCCGCAGCACAACCGCACACGTCACACTATCCAGGCACCGCTGTAATTCGAGCTAACCTGAGAGACAATGGAGCACAAAGGCTCTGGAGAAGAAGCCGAGTTAGTGACATCCAGAATGGCCGAGTTAGCAAGATGCAGTAATAGGACATGAGAGAGAGAGAGAGAGAGAGAGAGAGAGAGGGTGCCCGGTGTATTGTAGGGGGTCCTCCGGCAGACTAGGCCTCAGTCAGCCTAACTAGGGGCTGGTACAAGGCAAGCCTGAGCCAGCCCTAACTATAAGCTTTATCAAAGAGGAAAGTCTTCAGTCTAGTCTTAAATGTGGCGATGTTGTCTGCCTCCCGGACCGCAATAGGAAGATGATTCCACAGGAGAGGAGCCTGATAGCTGAAGGCTCTGGCTCCTGATCTACTTTTGGAGACTTTAGGGACCACGAGTAACCCTGCATTCTCAGAGCACAGTGTTCTGGTGGGATAATATGGCACTATGAGCTCTCTAAGATATGACGGAGCTTGACCATTTAGAGCTTTATAAGTTAACAGTAGGATTTTAAATTCAATTCTGGATTTTACAGGGAGCCAGTGCAGAGAAGCTAAAACAGGAGAAATATGATCTTGTTTCTTAGTTCCTGTTCGTACATGTGCCGCTGCATTCTGAATTAGCTGGAGAGTTTTTAAGGACTTATTCGAGCTACCTCATATTAGAGAGTTACAGTAATCCAGCCTTGAGGTAACAAAAGCGTGGACCAATTTTTCTACATCTTTTCGGGTCAGGATAGGCCTAATTTTTGCAATATTACGCAGATGAAAAAATGCAGTCCATGAGTTTTGTTTTAAATAAGAATTAAAAAACAAATCTTGATCAAATATTACTCCGAGGTTTCTTACGGTAGTGCTAGAGGCCAGAGCAATGCCATCTAGAGAAACTATATCATCAGATAAAGAGTCTCTGAGTTGTTTGGGGCCAAGAACAATAACTTCAGTTTTGTCTAAATTTAACATCATTTATTATAACATTTATGTCTTTAAGGCAATTATGAAGTTTAGTTAATTGATTAGTTTCTTCTGGCTTCATCGATAAATACAACTGTGTATCATCCGCATAACAATGTAAATTTACAGATGTTGTTACCTAAATGAAGCATATATAGAGTAAATAGGACTGGTCCGAGCACAGAACCTTGCGGAACTCCAAAACAAACTTTAGTACGTAAGGATGATTCATTATGAACGTGAACAAACTGAAAACGATCAGATAAATAAGATTTAAA
>NC_064755.1:972255-1095287 GCF_011397635.1 Epinephelus fuscoguttatus
AAATTGGACGACCGCCCGAGACCCCGTCTCTGTTTCCTCACTGGAATACGTGTTGGTGGGATTGAGGAGCTCCTCAAAGTATTCCTTCCACCGCCCGACAATGTCCCCAGTTGATGTCAGCAGCTCCCCGCCCCCACTGTAAACAGTGTGAGCAAGTTGCCGCCTTCCCCCCCTGAGGCGCTGGACGGTTTGCCAGAACCTCTTTGGAGCCGATCGATAGTCTTCCTCCATGGCCTCACCGAACTCCTCCCACGCCCGAGTTTTTGCCTCCACGACTGCCGCCGCCGCGCTCTGCTTGGCCCGCCGGTACCCGTCAGCTGCTTCCGGAGACCCACAGACCAACCATGCCCTGTAGGCCTCCTTCTTCAGCCTGACGGCTCCAGCACCAGCGGCCTTGCGGCCACAGCTCACAACCGCCGCCTCAACAATGGCAGAGCGGAACAAGGCCCATTCGGACTCAATGTCCCCCTCCGCCCTCGGGACGCGGTTGAAGCTCTCCCGGAGGTGGGAGTTGAAGATGATCTTGACAGGTTCTTCCGCCAGGCATTCCCAGCAGACCCTCACTGTTCGTTTGGGCCTGCCAGGTCTGCGCGGCGTCTTCCCCCACCATCTGATCCAACTCACCACCAGGTGGTGATCAGTTGACAGCTCTGCTCCTCTCTTCACCCGAGTGTCCAGAACATATGGCCGCAGGTCAAATGATACGACTACAAAGTCGATCATTGACCTGCGACCTAGGCTGTCCTGGTGCCACGTGCACCGATGGACATCCTTATGTTTGAACATGGTGTTAGTTATGGCCAAACTGCGACCCGCACAGAAGTCCAATAACTGAACACCACTCGGGTTCAGATCGGGCAGGCCGTTCCTCCCAATCACGCCCCTCCAGGTCCCGCTGTCATTGCCCACGTGAGCGTTGGCAATATATTCTCTCAAAATGAATTAAAAGCAGAAATTTTATACTGGATCCGCACAAAATTAAAATTTGTAAGTTAATCATACATTTATTTTCAAATTTTAACCCTTTTAAATTTGACTAAACCATATGAACACAAAAAAAGTAGCGTCACGTCATTGACCCATAAACCATTATCGGAGGTGATATGTGATGATTTTTTTTCATGCATTTACCCATGTTTATCCGTGATCCTACTGTTTAAACTATGTATTTTAATACAGTTGAAATTGTTTATTGTAGGGGTGAAACGGTACACAAAAATCTCGGTTCGGTACGTACCTCGGTACACAAGTCACGGTGTGTTTTTTTTTTTTTCGGTACAGTAATGAAAAAAATAGACAACTATTAAATATCTTTTACTTATTGGTAACCTTATTAAAACATACCACCAGCAGCAGTTAACTCTTGTTACACCATTTTTGAATGAAACAAATATGTATAAAATCCTGCTTTTTCACATTGTTTGAATGAAAATAGAAATATAAAAGTGAAAAATAAAATCCTGCTGTTTTTTTAACACATTTTTTGAATGAAAAATATAAATACAGTGGTGGAAAAAAGTTTTCAGACACCCCATGCATTTGTGAAATATTGCATTAAGAATCACTCTTAGGTCTTCAAGTGCAATTTCTTTTAGTACAGTCACAGCCAAAATACTAAATAAATCCTAAAAAAGCCATTAAAAACTTAAAATTGATTGGTTCCATAAAAATACATAAGAAATTTTGAGTATTGGGTCATTTTGGTACCAGTGATGAAGGTCGTTCTTTTTATTAAAAGACACAATTTTTGTTGCCAAGCTTCGTGTCTACATAAAGCCAGCACATTTGAAAGTTCTTCAGACACAAAAATGGCTAAAACAAGGAACCTAACGCAGGAAACACGCCTGAAGATAAAGATTCTCAGCCAGGAAGGGTACAGCTTCCGCCAGATACCCAGGAAGTGCAGATGCAGTCCTTCAGCAGTTGGATACACTCTGCAGAAATACAGACGAACCAACAGCTTGGAAGACAAACCAAGATCTGGGCGTCCAAGGCTTTCTTCAGCAAGAAATGACCGCATCCTGATCCGCATGTGCAGGCAAAACCGCCGAATGACATCACGGGAGCTTCAGCAGCAGTGGTCAAACCAAACTGGTGTCCAGTGTTCCACCCGCACTGTACGTGGCCGACTTTTAGATCATGGCTTAAGGTCCTACGAAGCTATCAAGAAGCCCCTGATCAATGAGAGACAGAGGTTAGCCCGGCGTCGTTGGGCCCAGGCACACAAGAACTGGACAGCCAGGAATTGGAAGAAGATTTTGTGGTCAGATGAGTCCAATTTCCAGCTTTATCTTCCTCCTACTAATGTGAGGGTACGCAGAAAGCCAGGCGAAGCATTATCTCCAGCATGTACAGTACCTACTGTCAAGCATGGTGGAGGCAGTATCATGGTTTGGGGATGCATGAGTGCTGCTGGTGTTGGTCATCTCACTGTCTGTGATGGCACATTGAACTCTACCAAGTATTGTACTATTCTCGAAACCCACACGCTCCCTTCTGCGCGTGCACTGTTCCGTTGAGGTAAAAACTGGATGTTTCAACAAGATAATGCCCCTTGCCACACATCCAAGGCCAGTAGAAGTTGGCTGCAGGAGCACAGTATCCAGGTCTTAGAGTGGCCAGCTCAATCCCTGGACATGAGCCCCACTGAAAATCTGTGGTGGATTATCAAAAGGTCTGTTTCAAAGCATAAACCAAAGAATTTAGAAGAATTAAAAGCAGTAATTCAAGAAGAATGGGACAAGATTACCCCTCAACAGTGTGAAAGGCTCGTGGGGAACATGCCAGCCAGGATTAGAGCTCTACTACGTGCCAATGGCAGGACTACTAAATATTAATTTGATGATGTGATGGTTTATTATTTTTTGTTCAGTTTTGAACACATTCTTTGTTATTTGTTGACTTTGATACCGACAATGTTGAGAACTGACATATTGAAACTGTCAAGAATTTAGTTTTGTTAGTTTTTCTTGTAAACAATAAACAAAAAAATATAATTTGTATTTGTTTGTATCTGTCTAATGCAGCCACACCTTTTGAAACACAAAAAAAGATTTTTCCACAAATATTTCATGATAATATTTGAGATTGTGTAAAATTTTAAGGGTGTCCGAAAACTTTTTTCCACCACTGTATACATTTCTGCTTTAACAGTTTTACTCAATTAAAATAAAAAGTATAGTGCAGCTGGTCAGCTTTAAAGCCTGCTCAGATTCAGTTTTACTAGGAACTTACTTAGCTTTTCCACTTTGTTAAAGTGCAGTAAACAAAACATGCTTATATCTAAAGTGCAGTTTAAACAATTTTACTCAACTCCAATGGCGCTGATTATTTCTTTAGAGCGATGGTCAGGGAAACACTCTTTCTTTTTAAACGACGACGATATTGTAGTTTGCACCAGATTGCTTTTTCTAGTCGTGCCGGTTAACGTTCAAACTCGGGTGGTGTCGCTTTAGATGCATTAGCATGTTAGACGTGTTTCCAAGTACATACCCGGCCGCTGTTCTGCAGTGTCGGCACACTGCTTTTGTCTTGTCAACTTGTTTATTTCCATCTTCGTATTTTACCCTGAAACCAAAGTGTTCCCAAACGGAGGACTTAAGGTTTGCGCGTGGGTCTTCAGGTTCGTCAGGCTCACTTGCCATGTTGTCAAAATGCGAGAATGCGCTGCACAAAGTGAAAGCGGAGATTTACGGGACTCGATCCGTCACTCAGTTATGTCCGTCTGGGAACTCGATATTTTAAATGGTTCGGCTCGCAAAAACGGAATTAAAATAAAACAAAATAAAATAAAATAATATCCTGCGCCCAATAATTCGGTACAGGGTCGTGCCGAACCGAAAGTCGCATATCGAACGGTTCGACACAAATACATGTACCGTTACGGCTCTAGTTTATTTTATATTGTATTGTAAATATATGTAATAACTCAGGTGGAAAATGCTTTAACTTACCCATTTCATGCAGCTTACACGCAGCCTCTTGGCTCAGCAAACAGTAAACAACCCCGCTGGCTTCTCTACGTGTGGCTTCCGTACGCCGTCAGTGGAGCCAAAATGAATACACCGCGACGCTACACTGACGTGGTACTACATAACGTGGAAACACCAACAGCAGCACTCAGCTGTTATATGACATGATGTAAAGAATAACTCCTTTTCTATCTAAACAGCCTTATCGATCAGACTAATGTAGCTTGTATTGGGTAATAATACCAAAGTTATTATAAATTCTGTTACTAACACATTCCCTGTTAAAACCACAAAAGTTTTAACCCCTGAATTCATCCATTTTACCACAGCAGATTAAGATGACAGATTTCTGTATTATACAAAAACAAATGAATGTAAATAACTGATACATTCAGATGTCTTAGCTGTCATGTTTACTGAAACCATTCTACGAAAATGTAGCTGCATTTTATAATTATCTTCACCTTGTGTTTGTAATCTACATTATGTACAATGTACCAATGTGTCACAGTTTCTCCACATCATTTATGTGAAATCAAAGTTTCATAGTAAAACACATTTTGCTTCCTGGATCAATATTTGTTCCATGCAGTGATGTTGTCTCCTGAGTCTTTATTTGCTTACTTATAAAACAGTATGCCTTGTGTATTTTTTACCTATTAGGTTTTAGGTAATGCACCAGATTCCAGTTCATCCTACATGTTTGATACACCATCCAGGCCTAGAGCCTGACTGTTTGAGTATGTTTTTATGACATGTAATGAGATACAACGGTGTAAACCAAATTCTGAACACTAAGGTTTCATTATACCAAAGAACCCACTTGTCTTTTGTCAAAAGAACTTTATTTTTTAGCAAATGTAAAAAACATAAACTACAAAAAAATAAATACTAATTAATATACGCTAGACAGATGGATAACACAGCAGCATTTTATCTGCAATACTAATAGTGTCCAGTTCTTTCCATTCAGGCGTCCATGCCGTCCTGTGTTGGATATGCCAGGAGTTTCCTGATCCGGCTGGTCACTGTGTAGGCCTCCAGCTGCCCCTTGGCTGAAGAGACGTGTAAGGCACTTCCTCCTTTGAGGGTCTCTCATACTGGGATGCCAGGTCCTTTGGGATGGGGATTTTGGGGAAGATGAGCCTCATCAGGTCATCTACAGTCTGTAAAGTATTGAATTTAAATATTGATTTCCTTGTGTTTTTAATTTAAGTGCTTCCCTGAATCCACCTTTCTTGTATATATTTCAAGTGTTGCCACAACTATTTCATATTTTTTATCTGATGGTATATGTTGGTAGTAAAAATAAAATTTACAAATTACTGCATGTAGGGTCTGTTTTTACAGCCTTTGCTGAGGGTAAAACTAAGCTAAAAGAATACATTTTTGCTCAGATTCCTCTGTAATAACATAGTCACTAGGGTTATATGTTGAGTGATGAAGGTCTCCTAGCTCTGTTTAAGTTTCTCCCTCTTTTTCCTTCAACACAACACGAGGTCTCGTACTTGGTCTGAAAACTATGCCCTTTATAAATGTTGATGACAGCCAAAAGTCCAAAAGAAAAGAAAAGTGTATGTGTCCATATATATATATATATATATATATATATATATATAAATAAATATTTGTGTGTGTGTGTGTGTATATATATATGTATATATATGGATATAAATAGATAGATAGATAGATAGATAGATAGATATACAGTACAGGCCAAAAGTTTGGACACACCTTCTCATTCAATGCGTTTTCTTTATATTCATGACTATTTATATTGTAGATTCTCACTGAAGGCATCAAAACTATGAATGAACACATGTGGAGTTATGTACTTAACAAAAAAAGGTGAAATAACTGAAAACATGTTTTATATTCTAGTTTCTTCAAAATAGCCACCCTTTCCTCTGATTACTGCTTTGCACACTCTTGGCATTCTCTCGATGAGCTTCAAGAGGTAGTCACCTCAAATTGTTTTCCAACAGTCTTGAAGGAGTTCCCAGAGGTGTTTAGCACTTGTTGGCCCCTTTGCCTTCACTCTGCGGTCCAGCTCACCCCAAACCATCTCGATTGGGTTCAGGTCCGGTGACTGTGGAGGCCAGGTCATCTGCGGCAGCACTCCATCACTCTCCTTCTTGGTCAAATAGCCCTTACACAGCCTGGAGGTGTGTTTGGGGTCATTGTCCTGTTGAAAAATAAATGATCGTCCAACTAAACGCAAACCGGATGGGATGGCATGTCGCTGCAGGATGCTGTGGTAGCCATGCTGGTTCAGTGTGCCTTCAATTTTGAATAAATCCCCAACAGTATCACCAGCAAAACACCCCCACACCATCACACCTCCTCCTCCATGCTTCACAGTGGGAACCAGGCATGTGGAATCCATCCATCCTTTTCTGCGTCTCACAAAGACACGGCGGTTGGAACCAAAGATCTCAAATTTGGACTCATCAGACCAAAGCACAGATTTCCACTGGTCTAATGTCCATTCCTTGTGTTTCTTGGCCCAAACAAATCTCTTCTGCTTGTTGCCTCTCCTTAGCAGTGGTTTCCTAGCAGCTATTTGACCATGAAGGCCTGATTCGCAGTCTCCTCTTAACAGTTGTTCTAGAGATGGGTCTGCTGCTAGAACTCTGTGTGGCATTCATCTGGTCTCTGATCTGAGCTGCTGTTAACTTGCGATTTCTGAGGCTGGTGACTCGGATGAACTTATCCTCAGAAGCAGAGGTGACTCTTGGTCTTCCTTTCCTGGGTCGGTCCTCATGTGTGCCAGTTTCGTTGTAGCGCTTGATGGTTTTTGCGACTCCACTTGGGGACACATTTAAAGTTTTTGCAATTTTCCGGACTGACTGACCTTCATTTCTTAAAGTAATGATGGCCACTCGTTTTTCTTTAGTTAGCTGATTGGTTCTTGCCATAATATGAATTTTAACACTTGTCCAATAGGGCTGTCGGCTGTGTATTAACCTGACTTCTGCACAACACAACTGATGGTCCCAACCCCACTGATAAAGCAAGAAATTCCACTAATTAACCCTGATAAGGCACACCTGTGAAGTGGAAACCATTTCAGGTGACTACCTCTTGAAGCTCATGGAGAGAATGCCAAGAGTGTGCAAAGCAGTAATCAGAGGAAAGGGTGGCTATTTTGAAGAAACTAGAATATAAAACATGTTTTCAGTTATTTCACCTTTTTTTGTTAAGTACATAACTCCACATGTGTTCATTCATAGTTTTGATGCCTTCAGTGAGAATCTACAATGTAAATAGTCATGAAAATAAAGAAAACGCATTGAATGAGAAGGTGTGTCCAAACTTTTGGCCTGTACTGTATATATATGTATGTGTGTGTGTGTGTGTGTGTGTGTGTGTAAATATATATATATATATATATATATATATATATATATATATATATATATATGTATATATATAAAGGGAATAAAAATAAAAATCCAAACTGTCAGACATGAAAATTGCACTGTTGCTGAAGTTGGGTTTCAATGGACTCATTTAAACTGTTTAAGAAAATATAATTTCCCCTCGTGGTGAAATAAACTGCATCGTTCACAAATAGCCCAGGAGTGTCAAGCCTTGTGTGAGGTTGATGTTCAAAGGTGTCACTTAAACATTAAACAACAACATATGTAGCCATAACACTGTTCATAATTCTGGGGACCTTGTCAGTCTTCCCCGGATTGGCAGCAGTCAGTGAGGTTGACACTTCAGACATCTCCCAGGTCATTCCCACAACAGTAGATGAGGAGGTCCTCCGGAACTGTTCTGGCTTATAGACACTGGATGAAGAAAGGGAGATGGCTCGTCCACCTCAGACCACCTCAGCCGAATCAGTGGATGTAGATATCATCAACACCAAGGCTGTTCCCCATGGTTTCTATCGTTCTCTCAGGCTCACATTGGACTTAGCTATCTTCAGTGATAGTGGCTAGATGGAAAAAAATCACTGCCATAGTGAGAAATGTACCATATTGTAGGCAAGAAAAATAACCAAAGAAACAACACTCTTATTAGGTGTTTCAGGTATCTAAAAATACACTATTCTGTCAGTTTAGATTAAAAAAAAAAAAAAAAAAAAAAAAAAAGTTCTGTAATTTATGCTGAACAGCAATAGAAAGTAACAAATACTTACACATCTGTGGCTTTGTGTGGGTGCACATGAAATGATGCAGCACTCAGTATTGTTACATTTTCTCTAAGAAAAAAGACAGAATCATTCCAACAGATGTTTTTGATAACTGTAGATAACCGTTGAACTGTAACATTAGTCTGTTTAGCTGGGAGAATACTGCATATTAATCAGTAATTGTTTTTTTGGTGTACCATTCACTGAGTTAAATAAGCTCAATTTCATCTGCTGGCTTCTGAGCCTTCAGCACACCAAGGCACCTAACATTATAGTTAACCACTGCATTATTGCAGTTATGCCAACCACACACTTTAACATTAACTTACACGTTAACATTAACTTCAGCTAATGCTACTATAATGTTACACGGTTAACATTGCTCCTCTGCTATGTAATATTTGCCAGATGTGGACATGTACGCAATTAGCTAAACTTACTAAGACAACTTAAATACTTGCCTCTAATGTTGACCTCGAATTATAGAAGCTAACTTTGTTAGTGGCAATTTAGCACAGCAAGGTTGGTGCAGTGTTCACTCAGGTTGCCAGTGTAGGTAGACGTGCTTAAAAATTGATATTTACGCACTTGTAGAAGAGATTGTTTCATACTTGTAGAAGAGATTGTTTTGTACTTGTAGAAGAGATTGTTATGTATTTTTTTTTTTTTTTTGACTTTGTAGAATATATATTTTTTTGTACTTGAAAGACATGCTGTGTTTATTTCTGAAGCATGATGTATTAGAAATATGCTGCGTATTTGGTTGATAGGTACGTTTTCTAGTTGCAAAACAAAATCCATTAATTTGTTAATTATGTTTTAAATTTGCAAACCACATTGTATTTCTTAGTGGATCATAGGGCTTGACAAAACACACTTATGACAAAACACTATTATTTGTTTGTTTGTAAAAACATGAAAAACATCTTGTTATAACAAGATTTTTAGGGTTCTAACCCCGAAGGGGTAGAACCCTTCTAAGATTGTACCAGTTTATTATTAGGGTTCTAACCCCGAAGGGGTAGAACCCTTCTAAGATTGTACCGGTTTATTATTATTATTATTATTTTTTGTTGTCTGCCGCTTGAGCTCAAATTCCCGTGAGCTGGAATGAGCCAGAAACCTGAAACTTGGCCCAATGATTGGAAATGATGTGCATCAACTTTTATTAAAATATGAGCCCAGTTGGCCACATGGTGGCGCTGTAATTAAGGCTTAAAAATGACTTTTTTGGGAGGCCACGCCCCTCACACCATAAGTCCGAATGACTTGAAACTTGACACACAGGTCCAGCTCAATGTGCTCTACAAAAAAGCCTCAAGGACCATTAAGCTCCGCCTGACTAAATTTTTTGCTAATTTGCATAATTTGAAAAACAGTAACATGACATAAACGTTTACATTTTTAACTCCATCACTACCAAACTTGGTACACGGCTTTGGGGGATGACAAGACACATTTCTATTATAAATGTGTGCCAGATTGGTCAAAAAACATGGCCGCCATGGACCAATGAATCTTCGCTGTGGGCGGAGCTTAGAATTGATTGGCCATAACTCCCACACCCTTTGACCTATCATCACCAAACTTGGTGGGTAGGTCCACAATGAGACTTGGAAGCTGCCTACCAAAGCATTTTGAGCTCAGCCTATAGGGGGCGCTATAAATGCCACACATCTGTATCTCAAAGACCATTGGATGGAATTTCACCAAATTTGGTATGCATGCTCTAGGGATGGCTATTAACTAATATCTTGAGTGCCATGTTGATAGGTGAAAGTGGGCGTGGCCTATTCGTCATTAACCGTCATAATTTGCGTTTTATTAATTTATGACCAGCTGGAAGGACCTAGGGACATGAAACGTGGTACATGGACTATAAATGACATCCAAATACTGCTCGAAAAATTTGGTCCCAATCGGCCTTATGGGGGTGCTATAACATAGAGTGTAAAGCTTGAAAGGCTCTGCCCGCCGCACCACAAGTGCGATTGACTTGAAATTTTACACACACATCCTCCTGATAGTCCTCTACAAAAAAGCCTCTTGCACCATGAATGCCGCCCTTACAGAACTTTTGCTAATTTTAATAATGTTAAAAACAGTAAAATGAATAAGCTTTTTAAATATTTGTGCTATCAACACTAAACTTGGTATGAGGCATCGGGGGACCGAGGCACTCATTTCTATTATAAATGAGCAAGATCGGACGAAAAACACGGCTGCCGTCAAGCAAAGTGTCCTTGGAAAGGGCGGGGCTTAGCGAATATCGGCTGTAAAATGTTAACCATTTATCCGATCGTCACAAAACTGGGTAAATATCATCAGAAGGGGACCAAGAACACACCCAAAAAAAGATTTTGAGATTGGCACATAGGGGGCGCCACCGCCATTCCCAGATATTCCCGTTTTTTTCCCCAAACCATTTTCCCATTGAAAATGAATTACGGAATCTTCAAAAATCACAAAATTTCAAACGGTAACTACCGATTCATACTTTCAGCTAGAAACTCCATTCAAACCGGAAAATATTCAGCGTTTTCTGAAACTTGGTTATAATGGAAGTCAATGAGAAAATCCTTCAAACTCACTCATCTTCACCCACACTTCACGAACTCATACATTCACGTAGAAACTCCATTCCAACTCTGAAATGTTGACATTGCCATCGACTTTCAGTGACTGATTCATATTTTCCATATCTCTTTTAGTTTTTCCTATACCAGCTGTTTAAAAATCATGAAATTTTCAGCCCTTCTCAGAATTTATAATGGGTGTGTATTGTGTGGAATGTTGAGAGTTAGAGTGGGTGATGTCATCGCTAGAGTGCACAGCACCTCTGAAATCATCAAGAAATTTTCTCTTAAACTCGCTGGTGCAGCCACATCGTTCACTCTACATACACAAATTGTACACCAAATTGTAGGAAAAGCCGTTCCGGTCGCAGAGGTGCGACCGCTGAAGAAAATGGATTTAGGGTTTTGGCTGCAGGTGGTCTAAAAGGACAACAAGTCCAACCAACTGCCCCATTCACTCCCATGTTAAGTGAGAGCCCAAATTTCTGGAAGAAAGCAGACCATTCCACTTATGTCCATCATGGCTCTGGCCTCATTTTTCACACCACAGAAATGAAATTTACACCTTTGTGATCCGCATCCTGTCCTATCCCTCACGGTGTGCTTTTTGTAGCTGTAGCACTTAGGGTTTTTCATTAAACAGTTGGAGTTTGAGAGGAACTTTTGGCTCAGTTTCTGCCTTTTCTTGGTGTATTTAAATTTGACTGTGCCATTGCCAACTGGTGATTGGCTGAATCAACTCCAGCCGTTCGGCCAATCGTCTGTGTGTCACAGCACAGTCAAATTTGAATATTTCAGCAACCTGACTTCTTTGCAGTTAAAGCCTCATCATACAGAGGTAATTACATATGTGTCAGTCTGCCTGTCTCTGTCTTTCTGTGTCCATCTTGGACATTTTAGACTGCAGTCTTTTTTAGCTGTTAAGTTAAGCTGTTTTTTCTGTCTGTAAGTGGACATACACACAGACAGACAAACAGACTCACACATACACAAACGCGCGACAGCACGTGAACATACACACATTCAGGCATGCATGCACACACACACAGACACACAGTGATACATTTACTGCTATTAATAATTAGCATATTGGTATGGGGATACTAGTTTGCAGCGAGCATCAGGCACACTCAAAATTTCATGTGAAATTTTCTAGTTCATTCATTCACTCATTCATTCATTCTTGAAAATGAAAATTTCATTCATGAAAATTTCAAATGCTCTGCAGAGATCAGATGAAGGCCACAGGATTTGTTTAAAGCCAATTTCCCAATTGCGTAACTTATATCATCAGGCCTTATGACCACATTATCATGAGATACATCGCCAACAGTAAAAACATCACTTTTAACACAGTTAAAAAGCTCCATGTAATGTCTTCTCCATAATTCCATAATATGTACACTGCCACTTACCCCCTCCATACTGGAGGACAAAGGTATTTTACTATGATTCATAATCTTGACTTCATTCCAAAAATCATTAACATCATTTTGTTGCATCTTCCTAGCCAATGCATTTGCTCTCAGAGTCAGTTCATTTCTCTTAATATAATGTACTGCATATTTGAACCTAGCAACAGCTTTCTTTTTAATTTCACTCTCAGGTCCATGCCTTGATTTACCAGCGATAACCCAATTTTTAAAAGCTTCTCTGGCTTGCTGGTGGAGTTCATCCACATACTCATTCCAGCCTGGCCTGAAGCTGTACTTCTTTGCTTTTCTCTGAATAAGTGGTTTACTAGCCTCATTCAGACCCTGCACAATTCTGTCATATAGTACACATAGCTCTTCTTTGTGATTTGGCATACCACAGTTGAAATTATCACACATTATAGCATCATATGGAATTTCAATGTTACCTATGGTCTTCTCAGTTTAGTCATGATAATGTAGCTGGTCGTTCTCTGAGAGTGTAGCCCACTAAATTTTCCCACCATGATTAACCTGATTATCATCCGTGGTCATTGTAGGTAGGTTTTCTACATTGAGCATAATGGAGACAGGCATGTGGTCCGTTGTTGCAAACCCATACAAAATCTCAACTTTATCCACACATTCATGGGCATCAGCTGTGCTTACACAATGATCTAGCCAGGATGTTGTATTCCAAGTGTCACTGACATTTGTATAGCTATCTGTTGGCAAATGGATCTTACTTGTTAACAAGAGCTTATTATCATGACAAAATTCAACTAGGTATCGGCCAAACACAGACTTCCTATCAGAGATATCTGCATTCAAATCACCCATTACATACATACGGGTACATTCATTTTCCTCAATAAAAGAGCCAATAAAAGCAAGCTTTTGAAGATATTCATTCTCGTTACTGGAACATTCATAAGGTGTGTAAACTTTCAAAATGATAAGAACATTACCATTATAAGAAACTTTTATTGCAACACACCAGTCTACTCTCAATCTAATCACACTGATCAGAGGGTCATATTTTTTATGCCACATAATGGCCACACCTCCAGGTATTCTGCCTTGAACCAACCCCAAGCTCAAATATGTGGTTGACTCCCCCACCCCATGGAAGTTACTATGAACAGAGTTAAGCTTGTCCAGGTCCCGTTTAGCAAGAAAAATTTCTTGTAGACAAAGAATGTCAGTTTCCTCAAGGAGTTTGTCAACAACAAGTCGCCGTGCCTTATCCGCTGCATTGTGTCCTAGACGCAGGCCGCGTGTGTTATATGACACAATTCTCATGAGAAGTAGATAAATCTTATGCATGTCACCCAAGTAAGCAGCGATGGACGAAATGATTACTGCATGTCATTTACCCAAGCTTTCTCTTTACATCATGTTTCTCTCCACTCTCCTTTCTGCTTACATGTATAACTCCTTGTATGTTCACACAGTTGATCCTAGGTTCCAACTCCAATGTAGTTACTCAGTCTTGTTAATCATTAATGATATGGTGCAGATTTTAAGTTTAATACTATTATGGCCAGGACAGTCTGACAGACTGACAAACAGACATTGCAGGTCTCTCTCACTCTGTGAGTTTTGCTAATATTTGATGACTTCCCATCCTACAACATAAGTGAATCAAACATGATGTCAGGACATTTTTTACCCTTGAAGAGGGCGGCACATGTAGGCCTATTTTAGATTTAGTAAAATGCCACAGATTAGCCTATGTTTTTGGAACTTCACCTGGTTGAACAATATGGTAAATAGGCCTACTATCATTTTGATTTCATTTGATTTGGAAACATAAAACATTACACAACATTTTTATAGACTAGTGGTTGTTCAGGTGGGGTTAAGAAAGATAAACACAAAAAGCAATGTTGTAGGAATTGAGCAGAGAGAAAACAATGACATAGAGTACTGGGCCTATCCTATTTGTACCTAGCTAATGTATCTGGGTCTCGTAATAAAGAAAAGGAGGACACTTTGCTTTTTTTTTGGATGTATGGACTGCTCTCTTTAATGCCAGCATTTGCACACAACCACTGCTTCCTGTTCATGTATCCTATATTCGCCACATCGTGGATTATCTAAATATTCTCCATCAGGGGGCGCCATATGAACACAATAGTGTCATAGACCACAGCTCTCCTAGATCTGCTGCTGACATTACACTATTTGGGTGCAGCTCTTAAAAGACTAACCCAACCTAAAAACGCCTGGAAATAGTTCTATATTTTGTCCATATTGAGCTTATTTTTTCAGGTAGTACCAAGTATTATACACCATATTCAGGAAAATCTTCCATTTTATCTGATGCAGTGTAAAATCACATTTATGTATGACCTTTGAATGAGCATGCCATATTTCACAAAAAAATTAAATTTCCCAGTAAAGAAAACTTGTGTTTTGTTGAATATCTCAGTCAACCAGGGCAGGTTTTTTTTTCAATGTGAAAAGTTGTACTTCGGTGTTTTGAAGCAACATATGAAGTTTTGTGCAAATGCCCTTTTTCTTCTGTGAGTTACAGGTAATTGAGGCGGACTTTACCACTAAAGACCTAATATACACACACAATATACTAAACATCAGCAACTAACAGGAAAAATAAATGTAGATTTTGTCAACATTTTCATATACCAACAATAATTAATGACTTAAAGAAGTTGACTTCAATAACCCTGGCTCTCATAGAAGTGTTATATATATGTTGAAAAATGGCCAATCTGTTGATAAATGGAAGACCAGAATTTTTTTATTTATTTATTTTTTTTTTTGTCTTGAAATGGCAACTTTCTGAAGACAAATGATTCATCATAATGATGATAGTAATAATAAAACAAATAACAAACAGGTAACAAAGTGCTTCAGAATAGTCACAATAATTATTATAAAAGATGAAATAATTATATTAATGATGATAATAACAATAATAATAATAATAATGATGATGGTGATGAACGGAAAAGAGGCCAGCAGAGGATTATCTCACTCCCGTGCCTCTGGCGTCACATGATAATCACGTGATTACACACAGGCTTTGTTGTCAAAAAGGCATAGTTCAGGGACCCTCGGAAAGCAGAGAATCTCACGATTCAGATGCTGTTTATAGCTCGTTTCTATCATAAACGGTTCGGAAGTTGTCATGTTTTGGTGATGTTTTGTGAGACATGTGCAAGCGTCGCGTCGATACCGCGTGCGATCTAGTGTCGGTGTTATGCTTGGTTAGCTCTGTTTCCGTACCACGGAAATACACGGACCCTGTGCCGATACTTCCGGTCGTAGATGCAACATTCAAGGACCCTTGGAAAGCGGAGAATCTGGCGAATCAAATGCCGTTTACAGCTTGTCTCTATCATAAACGGTTTAGAAGTTGTTTGATGTTTTGTCAAACACGTGCAAACATTGCATCGGTGCAATATTCGTCTTTTGAGGGTTTATGTTTTTCCAAAAAATCTACTCAGCCATTTGGCTACTTTTGCTACAATACTCACTGTAATTAGGAGATTCCACAGAAAAATTGAGAACAGACAGTTTTTGGATGTTATCAAGATGAACTATGCTGTTTTTTGACCAACAAACAAAACCCTTACAACATTTATTTTTACATGTTCTGCTACTAAAATTATCTGTGGAGTAATCTTTTTGAGTGAATAAATGTAAGTTTTTCCCACAATAAATTATTATTATTAGTATTAGTATTAGTAGTAGTAGTAGTCTTCTATCCAATTAATCTAATTTGACTAATTAAATAAAAAATTTGTAAGAAATACAAAATGTAACGTGAAAGTAAAAAGGCTCCAAATCCTGATATAATTTGTTCATTATACTATTGACTAAGGCAATGTCAACCGCGTCATATAAAGATACCAGGGTAAAATTAATGAGTTTATAGTTGCCATTGGTGGTGGCTGTCCGTCGGTGAATTAGGTCCGGGCTGTACATTTTTGGAATACACGTTTACTGTCAGTTAAATTGAGGTCACATTACAGTTTACATTGCTTATAAAGGCTGAGTAGTGTAGCACTTAAAATACAGAACTCATCACGGCCAGTTGGCCTCAAGGATTTTGACTCGGGAAAGGAGTCTCTGCCGCCGTTGTCATGGCAACCAATGACGCCCGGTGCAAAGCGGGGAGAAATGACAAGCAGTCGGATAAAATTATCGCCAAAGGACTAATAAAACACAATTTGTATTTCTTGCACCTCTCCATTGAATTGACCTCCACACACCTCTCGGTTGAAATGAAATGATCGCAGCTCATTTGATGAGACACAGAGCCTGCTGTTTTGAACCTCAAAGCATGTCTACTTTTCGTGTAAACCCTGCGCCATCCTGTGGCTAAACACCAAGTATACTAAAGCCATTACAAGTTCTCATTTTCAAATGATTAGCCTGTAAATAATGCCTCCAATAATGCCTGCTGCTGATAATAATCGTAGTAATAATAGGCTACTAGCCTATTGACCGGGACCTCTGCTGGTGACTTAATGTTATAGATGCTCAGGGAACGTAAAGTTTTTCCACAAAAAAGCATTCACGCACTCAAGCTAAAATGACAATTATATGCCTATCACATCCTTCCAAACAACCAGCGCTTATACTTTCACAGAAATAAAATAGATGTGAACCATATGGTGTAGAAAGACAGCGGTAGGCTATAATATAAGAAGTTATGGTTAGCACGCTAAAGTTTTATTCTGAAGTTGTTACACTTAACTTCCGCTTCCGGTCCGCCGTTGTCACGGTTATATAAAAAAAAAATAGAAAAAAAAGAATTTGCAGAAATCAAAATTGGGCCGTTTTTTCACTTTGGTTTTTCCGTATTTTGGTTTTGAAAGAGAAAACGGGAAAACGGAAGCACTTCCATTATTTCGTTTTGTCTCTCAAAACGGAATAACGGGAAAACGGCCGTATTTCCGTAAATCCGTTTTATTTTGAAAACAAAATATCAAACTATCAAAAGGTACACGGACCCTCACTACCACATAATACCACTTCATGCAAATGAAGCTATTATGTCATGTTTGAATAAAAAAGCCTGCATGTGCACATGTTGCTATAGTTATGTGACTTTTGAGGTCACGTCAATATATTTAGAATGGTTTGATAATTTGCCACTTAGACCATGGGGAGGAGACCAGCCGAATAAACTGATCTGTGGATGAGAAACTTGCAACTGAAGAAGTTACCCCCAGCCCCCGGCCTAGACACTGGGGAAGGTAGGGAATCTTGAGGTCACCGGATGAGGGAACTTCTCGGTTGAAGAGCCAGATTAAGACAGTCTGTATCTTGATGGAGGTGGTGCAGGGGTGGAGGTGGGCTGGGAGTTTTGCTGAAATGACAGCTGGATGACAGCAGAGAGAGAAATTTGACAGCTAATGACGGATTGGTAGAGAACAGGGAGAGGCTGGCAGACTGTGACTTGTTGAAATATGTGAAGAAGGGTGGAGCAAGAGGATAGTGGGAAAACAGAGAAGTGGCTTTGAGGTATACTTACGTAAAGAGATGGTCTTCCTGTCTGAACTTTCACTTACCTTCATTTAGGTAAAATCATAATAGTACACTCACATCTGTGCCTTTAGCCTTACAGAATATTTTACAGCCTCTCCCATACACATCCATTATTATCTCCAGATTTCTCCCAAAATTCTCTTGATCATGGAACTGTGATTGCTTAAACATTAAAATACCTTTTGAAACTTTGAAATACGCATCAATAGGTAAAATTTCAATTTATGTTTTGATGTTCAAATGGAGTCTCTATGTGAAAGTATACCACAAATGTTATTAGCATGTAGGCTAGCTGAAAACCCGATTTCAAGAAATGTGTGACTTGGAAAGAGTATGTATTGCTTGGAGCTTTCAGGGACAGAGTGGGGAACGTCTTGCACTACGGCAGATGAGGGTCACGGTGGGTGGTGAGGGTCACGGTGGCTGGTTTGGGGCGGAACAGGTTAGAACCCGCAGATTGCTGCTCGCGGCTATATTTTTTTGTGTCTTGGTGGGATAATGCCCTTTCATTTCAAGGTTTAGTTATGCAAGTTAATGTGGTGTGCTTGTTGACCATCTGAAATTTATACATGCATGCTTTGCTGCTGATCCAACAATGTAAATTCTTTTTGTTTTTCTGTTGTTGTTGTTGTTGTTGTTGTCATTGAGCAGTAAGTGAGATTGTTCCAAGCGACTCTCTGGGTCTGCCAAACGAAGCCGCCATGTCAGTGACTGTTCATGAAAATCGCAAATCCCGAACTAGCACAGGCTCCATGAACATCTCACTGTTCCACAAGCCTTCACATCCTGACAGTGTCCTGACCCACCTGAACACATTGAGAAAACAGTGCATGTTTACTGATGTCACTCTGTGGGCAGGGGATCGCTCCTTCCCATGCCACAGGTAAACACATGCTTACAACATTTGTGCCTATTTACCATTCAATCGACAACTTTTCCCCACCACAACAGAGAGTAACAGCAACTAAGTTTTCTAGATAGACTTCTTACAATCCTTTTGTGCTTTTCTTTGTTTTCTTCATAACTTCTGGACCTGCAACTAAATGCTGTGTTTGTGTCTTACAGGGCTGTCTTGGCAGCGTGCAGTTGTTATTTTGAGGCCATGTTCAGTGGAGGGCTACGAGAAAGTCTGGACAGTGATGTCAATTTCAGAGACAGTATACACCCTGAGGTACAACTACTTTTGCTAAGGAAAAGGATACCGTATTTTTATGCCTCTTCACCAGCGATAGCCGCGGCCAGAGGCATTTTGTTTTTGGGTTGTCCGTTTGTCTGTCCCATTCTCATGGAAGTGACATCTCAAGAGCACCTTGGGGGAATTTCTTTAAATTTGACACAAATGTAAACTTGGACTTAAGTATGAACTGATTAGAATTTGATGGTCAAAGGTCAAGATTACTGTGACCTCTCAAAACATGCTTTGCCCATTATTGGGAAATTTATCTGATAATTATGACAAAATTTCACACAAGATAAAATGATTAAGTGATGACATTTTATATCCCAAAGGTCAGCTACACTATGACATCATAATGTTCTGCATAAAACACTTTTCTGGCTATTATTCAGTGTCATATCTCAGGAACAGAAGAGGAGACATTTAGTCAGATACAGAATTTGTGACACTAATCTTGGGTGTCCACCTTGAAACTGTGCTGATTGTATAGATCTTCGGTGCTGTCAGGGGGAATATGTGTGTGAAGCATCCATATTTTCACAGACATGGTTGTATATTGTAAGAGAAACTTGAATGGTGCATGGAGGCATACAGCCGCAGGGCAGTATTTTTAGTTTAAACTAGTCAGAAAGCCAACAAGACCTAACATTATGTGCATAAGTAAATATCCATCCCTTGTTCTAATATTAATACTAGTGACACCCAGCACTTCCATGTTTTGTAAATGAAGCAGTACACAGCCATGCTGATATACAGTATGTGTTAAGCTCTATGAAGCATCTCTCCAGATTGATGCTGCATCACCATGTTTTTCTGTGACTACAACTTATTGCGCCCCACTCATATCTCGGTTGGTGAAGGTAGTAAGGAGTAACTTGGCTATGTAATGTGGTTAGATAACTCCTTCTAAGAACAAAGTTGTTTGAGGCATGCAGAAGCCCTAGAATTAGTCATTGTGTCAGTTGTGCATGGTGTTATGTCAGTGGTTAATGCTAATTCCCTACTCTTCCAGGTCTTGGAGCTCCTGCTGGACTTTGCCTATTCTTCACGCATCATCATAAACGAGGAGAACGCAGAGTCATTGTTAGAGGCGGGTGACATGTTGCAGTTTCATGACATTCGGGACGCAGCAGCAGAGTTTTTAGAAAAAAACCTGCACTCATCAAACTGCCTGGGGATGATGCTGTTATCAGACGCTCATCAGTGTAAAAGACTGTACGAACTGTCATGGAGGATGTGTCTGCTACACTACGAGACGGTAAAGATGACTCAGTGTTTTCTGGCTTCCTGCACTAACCAAAGCCCCTTTCCCACTGCACAGAAAATCTCACTAATGTTAAATAGTTTATCTTAACACAAAGCAGAGGTCATACAGAACAGCAGGAATTTAAACAGTCAACACTAATGACAATAATAAACCCTTAAACTATTATGTAATACATTTTCTTCCACACTTGATCCTGACTTTTTTATCATTGCGATTATATTGTAAGTATCAATATGAGTAAATGAAAGTTTTTCATCTCCCTCTCCTCACTCATGTAGAGTTAGCAGCTGAAATATAGATGTATTTCAGAGAAGATCCATGTGAAGCTGATATTTGAATTCACAGGTTAAATGTACAATGCATGTAATCCAAGTGTTTGTCTGTCCTTTAGGTCAGAGAATCAGAAGATTTCTATAGCCTGTCTAAAGATAAATTGCTGGAGCTGATTCTCAGCGATGAGCTCGAAATAGAAGATGAACAGGTGAGTGATGCTCTCTTTTCTTTATTTTCTTTCCTTCTTTTCTTTTCTTTGATAACATTTCTAATGCTTTTTGACTAGATATCCTACAAGGCAGGTTCAGTGGATTCACCAGTTTCTATGCTCTATTTTTCTCCTTAATAATCTAATATAAGATGGCAATTATTCTTGAAAACTGGTAATCCATACCTACTCTTTGTGTTTCTAAATGCATTTAGTTCCCTCCATTATAGCAAAGAGTGGTGTGATCGCAACATACCAGCTAAATGCTTCTGTTGTGGCAGGTTGTGTTTAACTCTGTACTGCGGTGGGTCAGATATGACTTGGAGGGTCGGCGTCACCATTTACCAGACCTACTGAGGGGAATCAGGTTGGCACTTCTGCCGTCTGAGTGTCTGCTCGAGGCTGTAGCCTGTGAGGAGCTGGTTATGGCTGACAAGAGGAGCAGGTACGTTCTGTCAGGGAGCTTATAAATCCATATAAAGCTCTGGTGTCTGTCTTTCTTCTTTCAGCACACGTTTTTCTTTCTAAGATTAGAAAATATAAAATTACTTATTTAAAATCCCAGGAAATATTGCTTGTTCTTGTACTGGTCTCAAGTAGTTATACATGTGTCTTTGTATGTATACATAACGGCAGTCTTAATGGAAGTTGCTCCCCCAGCAGGAAGATACCACACTGCAAAAACTGCTTAGCAATGGCCTGAGGAATGTGAGAAAGAGCTCAAGACATCAACATGGCCTTTAAATTTCCCAGATTCCAATCTAATAGAGCATCAGTAGGACATGCTGGTACCTCAGAGGTCCTGTGTCCTAAACAGGTCAAAGCCATACATATATACAGTACAGGCCAAAAGTTTGGACACACCTTCTCATTCAATGCGTTTTCTTTATTTTCATGACTATTTACATTGTAGATTCTCACTGAAGGCATCAAAACTATGAATGAACACATGTGGAGTTATGTACTTAACAAAAAAAGGTGAAATAACTGAAAACATGTTTTATATTCTAGTTTCTTCAAAATAGCCACCCTTTGCTCTGATTACTGCTTTGCACACTCTTGGCATTCTCTCCATGAGCTTCAAGAGGTAGTCACCTGAAATGGTTTTCCAACAGTCTTGAAGGAGTTCCCAGAGGTGTTTAGCACTTGTTGGCCCCTTTGCCTTCACTCTGCGGTCCAGCTCACCCCAAACCATCTCGATTGGGTTCAGGTCCGGTGACTGTGGAGGCCAGGTCATCTGCCGCAGCACTCCATCACTCTCCTTCTTGGTCAAATAGCCCTTTACACAGCCTGGACGTGTGTTTGGGGTCATTGTCCTGTTGAAAAATAAATGATCGTCCAACTAAACGCAAACCGGATGGGATGGCATGTCGCTGCAGGATGCTGTGGTAGCCATGCTGGTTCAGTGTGCCTTCAATTTTGAATAAATCCCCAACAGTGTCACCAGCAAAACACCCCACACCATCACACCTCCTCCTCCATGCTTCACAGTGGGAACCAGGCATGTGGAATCCATCCGCTCACCTTTCTGCGCCTCACAAAGACACGGCGGTTGGAACCAAAGATCTCAAATTTGGACTCATCAGACCAAAGCACAGATTTCCACTGGTCTAATGTCCATTCCTTGTGTTTCTTGGCCCAAACAAATCTCTTCTGCTTGTTGCCTCTCCTTAGCAGTGGTTTCCTAGCAGCTATTTGACCATGAAGGCCTGATTCACGCAGTCTCCTCTTAACAGTTGTTCTAGAGATGGGTCTGCTGCTAGAACTCTGTGTGGCATTCATCTGGTCTCTGATCTGAGCTGCTGTTAACTTGCGATTTCTGAGGCTGGTGACTCGGATGAACTTATCCTCAGAAGCAGAGGTGACTCTTGGTCTTCCTTTCCTGGTCGGTCCTCATGTGTGCCAGTTTCATTTGTAGCGCTTGATGGTTTTTATGACTCCACTTGGGGACACATTTAAAGTTTTTCAATTTTCCGACTGACTGACCTTCATTTCTTAAAGTAATGATGGCCACTCGTTTTTCTTTAGTTAGCTGATTGGTTCTTGCCATAATATGAATTTTAACAGTTGTCCAATAGGGCTGTCGGCTGTGTATTAACCTGACTTCTGCACAACACAACTGATGGTCCCAACCCCATTGATAGAGCAAGAAATTCCACTAATTAACCCTGATAAGGCACACCTGTGAAGTGGAAACCATTTCAGGTGACTACCTCTTGAAGCTCATTGAGAGAATGCCAAGAGTGTGCAAAGCAGTAATCAGAGCAAAGGGTGGCTATTTTGAAGAAACTAGAATATAAAACATGTTTCACCTTTTTTTGTTAAGTACATAACGCCACATGTGTTCATTCATAGTTTTGATGCCTTCAGTGAGAATCTACAATGTAAATAGTCATGAAAATAAAGAAAACGCATTGAATGAGAAGGTGTGTCCAAACTTTTGGCCTGTACTACAGTACAGGCCAAAAGTTTGGACACACCTTCTGTATATATACAGTACAGGCCAAAAGTTTGGACACACCTTCTCATTCAATGCGTTTTCTTTATTTTCATGACTATTTACATTGTAGATTCTCACTGAAGGCATCAAAACTATGAATGAACACATGTGGAGTTATGTACTTAACAAAAAGGTGAAATAACTGAAAACATGTTTTATATTCTAGTTTCTTCAAAATAGCCACCCTTTGCTCTGATTACTGCTTTGCACACTCTTGGCATTCTCTCCATGAGCTTCAAGAGGTAGTCACCTGAAATGGTTTTCCAACAGTCTTGAAGGAGTTCCCAGAGGTGTTTAGGACTTGTTGGCACCTTTGCCTTCACTCTGCGGTCCAGCTCACCCCAAACCATCTCGATTGGGTTCAGGTCCGGTGACTGTGGAGGCCAGGTCATCTGCCGCAGCACTCCATCTCTCTCCTTCTTGGTCAAATAGCCCTTACACAGCCTGGAGGTGTGTTTGGGGTCATTGTCCTGTTGAAAAATAAATGATCGTCCAACTAAACGCAAACCGGATGGGATGGCATGTCGCTGCAGGATGCTGTGGTAGCCATGCTGGTTCAGTGTGCCTTCAATTTTGAATAAATCCCCAACAGTGTCACCAGCAAAACACCCCCACACCATCACACCTCCTCCTCCATGCTTCACAGTGGGAACCAGGCATGTGGAATCCATCCTTTTCTGCGTCTCACAAAGACACGGCGGTTGGAACCAAAGATCTCAAATTTGGACTCATCAGACCAAAGCACAGATTTCCACTGGTCTAATGTCCATTCCTTGTGTTTCTTGGCCCAAACAAATCTCTTCTGCTTGTTGCCTCTCCTTAACAGTGGTTTCCTAGCAGCTATGTGACCTGATTCGCGCAGTCTCCTCTTAACAGTTGTTCTAGAGATGGGTCTGCTGCTAGAACTCTGTGTGGCATTCATCTGGTCTCTGATCTGAGCTGCTATTAACTTGCGATTTCTGAGGCTGGTGACTCGGATGAACTTATCCTCAGAAGCAGAGGTGACTCTTGGTCTTCCTTTCCTGGGTCGGTCCTCATGTGTACGAGTTTCGTTGTAGCGCTTGATGGTTTTTGCGACTCCACTTGGGGACACATTTAAAGTTTTTGCAATTTTCTGGACTGACTGACCTTCATTTCTTAAAGTAATGATGGCCACTCGTTTTTCTTTAGTTAGCTGATTGGTTCTTGCCATAATATGAATTTTAACACTTGTCCAACAGGGCTGTCGGCTGTGTATTAACCTGACTTCTGCACAACACAACTGATGGTCCCAACCCCATTGATAGAGCAAGAAATTCCACTAATTAACCCTGATAAGGCACACCTGTGAAGTGGAAACCATTTCAGGTGACTACCTCTTGAAGCTCATGGAGAGAATGCCAAGAGTGTGCAAAGCAGTAATCAGAGGAAAGGGTGGCTATTTTGAAGAAACTAGAATATAAAACATGTTTTCAGTTATTTCACCTTTTTTTGTTAAGTACATAACTCCACATGTGTTCATTCATAGTTTTGATGCCTTCAGTGAGAATCTACAATGTAAATAGTCATGAAAATAAAGAAAACGCATTGAATGAGAAGGTGTGTCCAAACTTTTGGCCTGTACTGTACATATATAGCTAACAAGGCATACAGTAATAAAAGCTTAACACTCTCCAGTAACATTCAGTGTCTGGCTGCTCTGCTACCATGCTTTTATGTCGTCGTTGAGACTAGGGTGACCAGACATCCTGCATCGCGCGGGACTGCACAGCATTTCTGTCTCTTTTCATGCGTCACACAAATTGAGACCATGTCAATTGAGACATGTCTCCTGTCTCCAGATGTTAAGAATCCTCACATCCCACTGACCACAGGTCTCTGTGTTGCTGAATACTTCAATAAACAAAACAGTCCAGTGTTAATATGGACTCTGTATAGTTTATGATTAATTTTAATATTTAGTCTCTGATGACTAAACTTCGCACTGGGGGCGGATGTCCCACATTGTCCCTCACAAACCTACTCCTTGTCCCACATTTGGTTTATTAGGACCTAGTCACCCTAGTTGAGACATGAGTTGATCGGAGTGGCAGTGATATCACCAGCACCTTTCTGAAAAAAATTTGAGCTTTCTAACTAGAAGCAGTCACACAAAATAGGCAGAGCAATCTGAAAAAAGATGCTGGGCTTGGTGCTTTTTCTCCTTATTGGAAACAAATGAAAAAGTTGCTGGTGCTCAGAAAAAAACGCTATGTGCACACAGGACGTAAGATACGCCCAGTCACTCTTACGTGCTGCTAAAGACTAAGGGGGTGTTGGCTGGTGACAGAAGATGCCACCATATGTCCCCTGCCACCAGATCAATAAAAAGCAGAATTCAGAGATTTGTGGGAATGAAGACATGTTGGTAGAAAATAAGATATGACAAAGGTGTCTTTATCTCTCAGAAGTCATGATTTAACTTTCGTCTCCAGGTCAATAGTAGAAGAGGCAATGCAGTGTAAAAAGAAAATCCTTCAGAATGACGGAATAGTGACTAGTCCATGCGCTCGACCACGCAAGGCAGGACACACACTGCTTATCCTGGGAGGCCAGACCTTCATGTGTGACAAGATATACCAGGTAAAAGACAGACACACAGTCCTCCTTGGAAGACCTGTTTTCATGTGTGACAAGATATTGCATGTGTTATAGAAAGTATAAGGTGTCCAGTTGGCTTGGCTTAAAGTGCATATTAAATGTTAATAAATGAGAGGAATTAGTTTAGAAAGTAAAGCATACTCCTCATTGTTAAAAAGATTATTAAGCTTGTTTCCTGCGAGAGTTTACCGCATACCGTCATACGTAATAATGGATTACTCCTATAGAGATCCACTCACTACCACTGTATGTATGATGTCCTGACAGCCCAGGGTTGTAAGATGCATCCTATAATTACAACATCAGCCGGCCATTAATGGGCAGGTTGCTGGTTCGATTCCAGGGTCCTCTGCAAGACACTGAAACTCCAGTTGCTCCTGGTGTATGTATGTGGGGGAAAATGTAAAGATGATTTTAAAAATGTGATTTTTTAAATGTGAAAACCGAGAGTCAGAGATTGAGCTACACTGATATAGAACTGCAGATTCAAACCAAATTCTGCATGAAATTATTTTAAAAAATCAATGCAGATGTCAAAAACTCTCTTTTTATGCCTCTGCGCCAGTGATAATCATGGCCGGAGGCATTATGTTTTAGGGTTATCCATCCGTCCGTGCATTCCATGCTTGTGAACGCAGTATCTCGACAACACATCAATGGAATTTTTTCAAATTTGGCACAAATAAATATATATATATATATATATATATATACAAATATATATATATATTTAGCCTATATATTATAGCCTATTCAAGTGCTGGAATTTGTTATTTACATGACAACGCCTGAACACAACACAGGTTCAGCTCCATTAGTGCCGTGCTCGCTTATAATTGTCTCAGACTCGGGTCGGCTTTGGTCAGGAAAATGCGGCCCGAGCCGTGCTCTAGTGTGCTCACCTGTGTGTGTGTGTGTGTGTGTGTGTGTGTGTGTGTGTGTGTGTGTGTGTGTGTGTGTGTGTGTGTGCGTGTGTGTGTGCGTGCATGTGTGTGTGTGTGCGCATCAGGGCGTGCACGATACAGAGAGCAGAGGAGAATTGTAAAGGCGCGACCATGTAGAGACAGAAATGACATGCCGTCATGTAAATAAGATAAATAACATAAGACTATTTAGTTTGTTCAACAAAATTACAAGGTACAGACCTGTTCTATAGGCCCGGATATGAAGCGTCTGTAGTGCCAAATAATATGACGGTAGTTTCTAAAGAGCTAAGCAGCGGTGGCATATATATAAATACATATTGGGGAAACCCTGCTGTTTTTGGTATGAGTTCTTCTGGGTCATCATGTTTTTCTTCAGCAACATGTACAGTTTTCAGAACTCTCTCCGGCAGCCATTCTCGCCTCTGAACTTTTCTCTATGCTCTCACTCTCGGTAGTGAGAGTTTTTCTTTATCCACTGCGAGGGTCCTAAGGACAGAGGGATGTCGTATGCTGTAAAGCCCTCTGAGGCAAATTGTGATTTGTGATACTGGGCTTTATAAATAAAATTGATTGACTGAAAATTTATTGATTGACTCTTGCCGGCTCTAGCACGCCTGTAGCATGCAGCAGTGAAATGGGTCCCCGCTGAAACACTTTCCCGCTGTGCACGTTCCGGACGTTGTTTATTGAACGTAATATCTCAAAGCTCAAGCTCAATGTTTCTCAAAGCGCAAATGCAAAGAATTTATAGATTTCTCCATTTATGACCAATTATATCATCAAAAATATTCAGAGAATCGGGGCGTCGGTAGCGTAGCGGATAGTGCCGGCGCCCCATGTACAGAGCCATTGCCTCGCTGCGGCAGTCGCGGGCTGCATGTCAGTCCCCGCTCCTCTCTCTCTCTCTGTCTCCCCATTTTACACACTGTCCTATCCATTAAAGGCAAAAAGCCCACAAAAATAATCTTTAAAAAAAAATATTCAGAGAATCTGGAAAAATCTCTGCATGTAAGGGGCAAGGCTGAAAACCAACATTAAATGCAAGTGACCTTTGATTCAGACTGCACTGAGAGATCAAAGGTCAAAAATCAATATGATTGTATAACAGATATTGCTAAATGGGCTCAGGAAAACCATTGTCAGTAAACACTGTTTGTTGCTGCATCTACAAATGCAAGCTGAGACTATATCAACAACATCCAGAAACTGTGTCCAGAAACATTTTTGGGCCCAAGCTCATCTGAGATGGACTGACAAGAAGTGGAATAGTGTGCTGTGGTCTAAGGAGTCCACATTTTAAATTGTTTTTGGAAATCATGAACATTGTGTCCTTCGGGATAAAGAGGAGAAAGACCACTAGGATGTTTACCAGCTCAAAGTTCAAAGCCAGCATCTGTGATGGTATGAGGGTGCGTTTGTGCCCATGGTATTGTGGGTAACTTGCACATCCGTGAGGGTGCCATGAATGCTGAAAGGTACATACTGGTTTTGGAGCAACATATGCTGCCATCCAGATGATGTCTTCTTCAGGAAAATCTCTGCTTATGCTAGCAAGACAATGAGACACATTCTGCGCATTCCAACAGTGTGGCTTTGTAAAAAAAGATGCAGGTATGAGACCAACGTGCCTGCAGTCCAGACCAGTCTCCCATTGACCAATTCAAATGGACTGTCGAGCACCTTTAGTGGTATGTCAAGCAAAAATGAGAATGAATTTCACTTTCAAAACTTCAACAATTAGTGTCCTCAGTTCTCAAACGCTTAGAGAGTATCTTTAAAAGAAAAAATGGTAATATCACACAGTGGTAACCATGCCCCTGTCCCAACTTTTTGGAACATGTTGCAGGCGTCAGATGCCGAATGTATGTTGTCATGTGTATGTTTACAAAAAACAACAACAATAAAGTTTAGCATTTTGTACATTAAATATCTTGTCTTTGGGCTGGAGTCAATTAAATATAGGTGTAAACAGATTTGCAAATTATTGCCTTCTGTTTTTATTTATGTTTCACACAGTGTCCCAACCTTTTTGGAATAAGCGTTTAAGTACATTTAAAATTGTATGTGCAGTACTTGGGTAAATGTACTAACTTTACATTCTGCCACTGAAAATCAGAGTGGAAGTGCCACCTTATGGTATTGACTGAATGGGCATGTTTACAGTGAACTCTAGACACGTCTTGTCAGGAAACAGGAGGAGGGGAGGAGACTCCCACTGACTGAGAGTTGACTGGTAACTGACTGGAAAACTGATGTCAGCACCTAAAAGGCATTTGGCTGGGGCACAGAATACAGTGCCAGAGCCCAATGGTCCCTGGCCCTGAAAGTGCAAGGACCCTAATGTTGTTATAGTTGTTTCTAGTGTTGCCTGGTGGACACAGGAAGTGGTACAAAATTTCCAAGAGTCATTTCCACTGCCACACACTCTATGCAGGAATAACATCTAAGTTGTATACCCAGTGTGCAACAGTTGTTTAAATGCATGCCCTTATCAGCCAGCGTCACGCCAGTACCCCAGACTTGCGGGAAGCTGTGAGAGCCCACTCGTTGCTGCTTGCAGCTTTTTTAGTTTTGTTGACTTTGAAGTGTGTCTTTTATTGTCTTTTAAACCTTATTCCATTAAAATCAAATAACCACTATTGTTGCCTTATTTTTAGGTTGACCATAAAGCCAAGGAAATCATACCTAAAGCAGACCTCCCCAGCCCCAGGAAAGAGTTCAGCGCATGTGCCATTGGCTGTAAGGTTTATGTCACAGGAGGAAGAGGATCAGAGAACGGAGTCTCTAAAGATGTCTGGATCTATGACACTGTCCATGAAGAGTGGTCTAAAGGAGCACCCATGCTAATAGCCAGGTGAGTTACGTTAAATTACAGTAAACAGAAAACTAACAGAAGTATGTCATATAACTCTTCCACATTTATGTGTGGTCTGTCAATATTAATGTTTATTTAGAGTTTTACAAATTCATTTTGAGTGGTACAAATGTATGTTGAGTGGTACACATTCATATAGAGCGAAGTTGAAAATTAGCACCCACTACTGGCCAAATGTAGGTGAAAGTGATAGATGGTGGGGTAATTTGATCAACCTACCGGACACAGTGGCGGGTAGACAAAGGGGGCATTTAACAAATTACTCAATCTCTCAGTCTACAAGCTGCTTGAAAGCAGCAGGCGTAAGACGTTGGGCTTTTTCTTCATTGCAGTGATTGGCACCTTGGGTGTTGCGATCGAATGTGTGTTAGCACATTCAATGTGTTTCCATTCACAGACCCTACAATGATGGAGCAATGCTGGCCACCGTCCTTGTCTTGTACACACTTCTCCGTTAATGTTGTAGCTTACCAGGAACCCATGGGGGGGGTTCCAGCGTTTCATTTGCACTTGCCAAAATGTGGCTGACATGCACACCATTCCGCTTGTTGTGCTAACCTCAGCACATGTTGCTAGTGATGAGCTTAAAGTTTGTGTGTGTGTGTGTGTGTGTGTGTGTGTGTGTGTGTGTGTGTGTGTGTGTAACCACAAGTGACTATTACAAATAATAAATTAATACATTTATGGGAAAATGTGTATTTCTGTGCATATTATTATTATTATAATAATAATAATTATTATTATTATCATTATTATTGTTATTATTATTATTGTAATTTTTTTTATAGCAAGTCGGGCATTACACAAAAGTTAGTTATACACAAAAGTGATTACAGAATGATGGCTAGTAAACAAAAATATAAGTGGCTGGTAGAATTGAGGATCTACCACCAAAATCATAGTGTCTTCTTCTTCTTCTTCTTCTTCTTCTTCTTCTTCTTCTTCTTCTTCTTCTTTCGGCTGTTCCCTTTAGGGGTCTCCCCAGTGAATCATCTGCCTCCATCTAACCCTATCCTCTGCATCCTCTTCTCTCACACCAGCTGACTTCATATCCTCTTCCACAACATCCATAAATCTCCTCTTTGGTCTTCCTCTAGGCCTCTTGCCTGGCAGTTCCCACCTCAGCATCCTTCTACCGATATATTCACTATCCCTTCTCTGAACATGTCCAAACCATCTCAGTCTGGCCTCTCTGACTTTATCTCCAAGACATCTAACATGAGCTGTCCCTCTGATGTACTCATTCCTGATCCTATCCATCCTCGTCACTCCTAAAGAGAACCTCAACATCTTTATCTCTGCTACCTCCAGCTCTGCCTCCTGCTTTTACCTCAGTGCCACTGTCTCTAAACCAAACAACATCACTGGTCTCACCACCATCTTGTACACCTTTCCTTTTAATCTTGCTGGTACTCTTCTATCACACATCACACCTGACACTTGTCTCCACCCATTCCAACTTGCTTGCACATGTTTCTTCACCTCCTTTCCACACTCTCCGTTGCTCTGGGCTGTTGACCCTAAGTAATCCTCCACCTTCTTTATTTTTACTCTCTGTAACCTCACTGTTCCACTTGGGCCCTTCTCATTTACACACATGTATTCTGTCATTCCTCTCCTTTCCAGGGCATACCTCCACCTCTCTAGATTTTCCTTCACCTGCTTCCTGCTCTCACTACAGATCACAATGTCATCTGCAAACATCATAGTCCATGGAGTTTCCTGTCTAGCCTCATCCGTCAACCTGTCCATCACCATAGCAAACAAGACGGGGCTCAGAGCTGATCCTTGATGCAGTCCACCTTAAACTCCTCTGTCTCACCTACAGCACACCTCACCACTGTCCTACAGCTCTCATACATGTCCTGCACCACTCACCACTCAACATACTTCTCTGCCACTCCAGACTTCCTCATACAATACCACAGCTCCTCTCTCGGCACCCTGTCATATGCTCTCTCTAGATCAACAAAGACACAATGCAGTTCCCTCTGACCTTCTCTGTACTTCTCCATCAACATCCTCAAAGCCAATACTGCATCTATAGAACTTTTTCTTGGCATGAAACCATACTGCTGCTCACAAATGCTCACTTCTGCTCTTAGTCTTTCCACTACTCTTTCCTATACTCTTTCCCATTGTATGGCTCATCAGCTTTATCCCTCTGTAGTTGCCACAACTCAACACGTCTCCTTTGTTCTTAAAAATCGGCACCAGCACACTTCTCCTCCATTCCTCAGATACCCTCTTACTCTCTAAGACCTTGTTGAAAAACCTAGTCAAAAACTTTACTGCCACCTCTCCTAGACACTTCCATACCTCCACAGGTATATCATCAGGACCAACTGCCTTTCCACTCTTCATCCTCTTCAGTGCCCTCCTCACTTCAACCTTACTAATCTTTGCTACTTCTTGCTCCACAATGGTCACCTCTTCTACTCTTTGTTCTCTCTCATTTTCCTCATTCATCAACTCTTCAAAGTACTCTTTCCATTTTCCCATCACACTTGCAGCACCTGTCAATACATTCACATCTCTGTCCTTAATCACCCTAACCTGCTGCACATCCTTCCCATGTCTAGCTCTCTCTCTGCCTTGCCAACCTGTATAAATCGGTCTCTCCCTCCTTACTGTACAACCTATCATACAAGTTGTTGTACGCCCTTTGTTTGGCCTTTGCCACCTCTACCTTCACCTTACACTGAATCTCCCTGTACTCCTGTCTACTCTCTTCAGTCCTCTCAGTGTCCCACTTCTTCTTAGCTAACCTTTTTCTCTGTATACACTCTTGCACTACCTTATTCCTCCACCAGGTCTCCTTTCCTTCCAAATGACACACCAAGCACTCTACCTGTCTCTCTGATAACATTAGCTGTAGTTTCCCAGTCATTTGGGAGCACCTCCTGGCCACCCAGAGCCTGTCTCAACTCCTCCCTGAAAACCACACCACCCTCTCCCTTTTTCAGCTTCCACCACTTCGTCCTCTGCTCTGCCTTTGTCCTCTTCATCTTCCTCACCACCAGAGTCATCCTACACACCACCATCCTATGCTGTCTGGCTACACTCTCACCTACCACGACTTTGCAGTCACTGATCTCCTTCAGATTACATTGTCTGCACAAGATGTAGTCCACCTGTGTGCTCCTACCTCCACTCTTACAAGTGACCCTATGTTCTTGCCTCTTCTGAAAGAAAGTATTCACTACAGCCATTTCCATCCTTTTTGCAAAGTCTACCACCATCTGTCCTTCTGCGTTCCTATCCTGGATACCAAACTTGCCCATCACTTCCTCATCACCTCTGTTCCCTACCTTGACATGTCTGCACCAATCACCACTCTCACCTCTAGGGACATTCTGCATCACTTCATCTAACTCACTCCAGAATTTCTCCTTCCCTTCTAACTAACGTCCTACCTGTGGGGCATAACCACTAGCAACACTGAACATCACACCTTCAATTTCTAGCTTCAGACTCATCACCCTATCTGACACTCTTTTCACCTCCAGAACATTCCTAACAAACTCCTCCTTCAGGATAACTCCGACTCCATTTCTCTTCCCATCCACACCATGATAAAACAGCTTGAACCCTGCTCCTAAGCTTCTAGCCTTGCTACCTTTCCACCTGGTCTCCTGAACACACAGTGTATTCACCTTCCTCCTCTGCATCATGTCAGCCAACTCTCCAGCTTTCCCTGTCATAGTCCCAACATTGAAAGTCCCTACTCTCAGTTCTAGATTCTTGCCTTTCCTCTTCTCTCCCTGCCTATGAACACGCCTTCCTCCTCTCCTTTTTCGACTAACAGTAGTCCAGTTTCCACCGGCACCCTGTAGGTCAACAGCACCGGTGGAGGTCGTTGTTAACCCGGGCCTCGACTGATCTGGTATGGGAGTCATATTCGTGATTCACATGTGTGATTTGGCATAGGTTTTATGTCGGATGCCCTTCCTGACACAACCCTCTGCATTTATCCGGGCTTGGGACCGGCCCAGTGAGAACACTGGCTTGTGCCCCCTTGGGGCTGCATTCAGAATCATACTTTCTGAATCTCTAAATACCCTGGTATTTTGTGATACCTCAAGAAAGCTTAAGCCTACCTTCCTCCACGGAGTATTGACTTGTCAGAGTTGCCCTTGTAGGGTGATCAAGCCTGTTTATTCTGGATTCACACTAAAGGACTTTTACTCAGCATCCTGACATCAAAGGATAATTGGTGACCAACCACTGGGTCACCTTCACTCAACTGAAAAAGCTCTCAACAACCCCCCACATCACCAGATGTGACTGGAGAGTTTACAACACGTCGCAAACTCTGGAAACAAAGAAACAGACTCATCCACATGGCCTGAAAGGTGTTTCAAACGTAACTTTATTGTCTCACATGTTGGTGTCATGCAGGAAGAAGACTCGGCACCAGGTCCCCTATGGTGCAGACGACTGTGTGTACTGTATGTTAATGTCATAACACCTTTCCCTGCAGTTGTCTTTTAAGAGGAAAGACAGAAACATGGATTCCAGGGACCAACATGTCTTGACTGTAATTTTATGTTTCACCTTTCTCTCTATTTCAGTGCATATACATACACAGGTATATATATCTGATGTTATAACATGATCACCATGTATAACATCGAAATCTAAATTAGTAATGTCTGTTGACCACTTATCTATGAGTTGGTAATATCCTGTTGCAGACAATGTGTGTTTGGTATCATTCAATAGCAGACAGCGCCACGCTGATAAATATGGAAGCATTAGAAATGTCCCAAGCTTCAGTAACCATTTAGGAAGCACTTAATGTAAATTAAAATTTAATTTAGCGAAGGTACAGGAGGGGAGGAGTGAAATGTCCCGCCAGTGACAGTGAACTGCTCCTACAGGACATCAGCCTTAGAAGACAGCTGGCAAGGCCAATCACAGCACAGAGGCCAGAGCCTGCCTGCCAGTCTCAACCCCTTTGAACAACTATAAGATGAGTGAAAAGAAGGAAAGTTAGAGAGAGAAAGAGACAAAGAACTTGAAGAAGAACTTTTGAGAAGCCGGCGGGCCATGCTGGGCCCCATCCTAGCATGGTCCCGCCGGGCAATTTGATTGCATCCCGAGCAGAACCAACAGAAAGAACTTCATACCACAAAGTCTGCCTAATGCTGTGTTCCCACCAAACATGATTTAATCGCTCGTAACGCACCGCCCGTTACGCCCGAGTTTGGACGCTTGACCATTTTGTTAATTCGCGTTATCGTGTCATTCGCGTGAGTAGCGGGGAAGCTGGCTGTGCTAACTGGAGCTAAGCTAGTGCTAACATTCATAGTACAACCATTCAAAAAAACTAATTAAAGACACATATTTACAGAACTTACCAAGTAGACCAGTCTCCTCGGCGTCTTTCACCCAAGCCTGCTCCTTTTTGTTGCGGTCTCTGTAGAGTAGACACGTAGTATCATATAGCTCCGGGTAGCCACTGACGACCATGGCTGACATAACCACCATCGCTGCTTTGTACCTGCTCTGGAAGTCCCAGATGCATCGGAGGGCCAAACGCCGTCGTTTTTGGGTTCACCCTATCCTGCAGCAGCGCATCCAGCTCGGCGAGTTTCACCACCTCCTCCAGGAACTCCGTCTGGATGATAGCCGCTTTCAGTGGTACTTCAGGCTGACTGGGGCCCAGTTTGAGGACCTGTTGGCAAGGGTTGGTGCCAGGATCTCCCGACAGGACACCAACTACAGGCGCTCCATTTCAGCTGCGGAATGTCTGTCCATCTGTCTCCAGTGAGTAGCAGTTTATTGCTGTGTCAACAACGTCCAGTTGTTGACACACGCCAGTGACGTCGGGAGAATCTCAACGTTGATTGGCTTTCGCGGCACAGCGTCACGCGAATTCACTTCAAAAGTTCAATATTTTCAACTCGAGCGATGAGGCGTTGGACGCAAATTTCACGTCTATCACGCCGCGCTAGACGCCTCTATCGCGTCCATCGCGTCGCGCTAGACGCGTCCATCGCGCCTAATCGCGTCTTTGCATTGACTTTGTATGTATTCTTGATGCATTCATAGTTGCATTTACCCATTGTCTTGTCTGTTGTTAGTTGTATTGCGTCTTGGTCTCCTGTGTCAGTAGTATTAGAATAAATGTTTGTCTATAAAGTCGTCGCCTTGGTTACCTGTAGGATCACATTCAGTCACTTTATGGGTGCAAAGATTCTGGCTACTTGAGCTCTATTTGAATTGACAGTTGATAATTAATAATTTCCCCAAAGTGCGTTAAACATTCTTGTCTGATCAACAAGAGGTGTGGTTTTATTAGTCTGACTATGACATTATATCGCTGGACGAATAATTATAGTGGTTATGTTAAATAATTCTTATTAACGTCACTTTTTGCTAATATCGAGCTAATCAAACCCTACAGTATTCGTGGTGAAAAACGTAGGCACCTGAATAAACTGTTTATAATCAAATAAAAATTTACATATATGTAATGGTGGAGAATTTCGGCAAGCATTTATTTAATAAATGCTGCCACAGAATAAATTATAAATTATGTACCACCAATATCATCAATATTTCTTACACCCTGCCCTTTGCAAAGACTTTTTAAGTGATGGCAGCCATGTTTTTCAATCTTGGTCATTTATAATGGGATCGTATATTCAGCACTACATACCTGTATACCAAATTTGGTGTTGATAGAGTCAAAATCTGAAAAAGTGTCTTCATATTACTTTTCCCATTATGCAAATTAGCAAAGAAGCCATCATGGTGGATGTAATTGTCCAAGAGGCTTTTTGGTAGAGCAAATTGAGTTGTAGATGTGTGTCACTTTTCAAATCAGTCAGACTCACGGTGCCCAAGTGCTTGCTCACACATAAGGAGTGCGAATGCAAGTAGGGATGTCACGATACAGAAAATTCAGTAGTCGGTGCCGATACAAGTAAAATTACACGATTCTTGATACCAAAGTCGATACCACGGTAAAATAAATAAAATAATCCTAAGATCCCATATACTTAAACAAGAAATACTTTATTAAAATATTTGCATATAAAATGACATTTCTATCAACAGATTGATATTACTTCTATTTTTATTTTTCTCTTTTCCTCTTTACCTATTTTTCATTGTAAAAATCATTGATCAACAACCACAATAAACTCAATAAACTATTTAAATATTTACTTTATAAATCACGCTGACAGCGTTTGAGCCAACCACAAGAATGTGTGGAATTTCGTTGGTTTCATTTATTGTTTGTCCTGTCCTGGTGCAAACGGCATCTTTGATGTCCATGGTCCGGTTGTGGAAAAATCAAACGTCCCAGTACAATAAATCAAACACACCCCAAACGCTGTGTTTCGGAAGTAGACCCGCATGCGCAGACACGTACTGCTGAGAGTGAAGTCCCTGATCGTTAGTTGACACGCAGCTTGTTCAAGCTGTTCTCTATGTTGCTGAAATTAAACAAAATAACATGGAACATATCTGCTTATTATGCTACTAATTTTAATTGGGATATTTTTTTTTTATCAAAGTCTTTTTTTTGTTTTTCAGTTACACAAGATAGTACAAACAACACATAATTACACAAACAGACGTAACCTGAACACATATACACACACACAGCATAAAACCCTCCCGCTCCACCCCCAAAACACCGGACCAATAGCAGGGACAAATATAACCAAGTATACAACAATATACAACAATGTATATACATACACATATACACACACATATGTGTGTGTGTGTATATATATATATATATATATATATATATATATATATATATACACACGTGTAAAAATTAAGACATTTACAAACAAGTTTTCCTTCATTCTTAACAGCAATTTCCCAGGGTCACGTATCTGTTGTACACAGTTAACACGTTACACAGTTAGGTTGGTAGCTGCCACACTTTCAACAAAGATATGAATGGTTGCCAGGTAGAATAGAATTTCTAAACAGATCTTCTAATGGTATATCTGATTTTTTCTAGATGGATATGACACATTACCTCTTTAATCCAATATCTGTATGTTGGAGGCTGAGAGTCTTTCAGTTTAGAAAGAATAAGTCTTCTGGCCAACAGAGAACAGAAGGCAATCATATTTATATTACACCCTCTAAGAGAAACGTCCACTGAAGCCACCCCAAACAATGAGATTAAGGGGGAAGGGTGTATTGTTTTCCCACGTATTTTAGAGAAGGCCTCAAAAATGGATTGCCAAAATCTGGACAACTTTAGACAGGTCCAAAACATATGCAACAGTGTGGCCGGGACTTGTTTACATTAGTCACAGGTAGGATCCAAATCTGGCTTGAATTTAGATAATCTATCCTTGGACCAATGAAGACGATGTACTATCTTGAAATGTACTACTGCGTGTCTCAGGCATACAGAAGAGGAATAAATCCTCTGTATAATTTTTTGCCAGACTGGTTCTGAAATATATTTCAGAACCAGTGTGCAAAGACACGTCCATACGACGTCTTTTCAACGTCATTTTTGCACGTCTAATTTTTGTCCCCTGAAGGTACAGAGTGTTACGCCAGGCGACGTCTTTTTCCCAACGTCAAATGAACGTCCATTATTGACATCCACAGGACCTCCGTATTCTAGTCCAAATGTGGTCGTTGTGGACGTCTTTTCCACGTCAAATTTAAACTCATTTTAGACATCGTTTTTTATATTGCTTGTGTTCTGTGCATAACTGTAGTCCCATTTCAGAAGGTGGAATACTGTTCCAGTTAATTTTCCTATAGCTTCATTTGATTGTCTCAGCAGCAGATGGTAACTGGAAATGCTTACAAAGGTGTAATGCATTTCCACTTCTAACCAGCTGCTGAGCCAAACGAAGCTACAGGAAAATTAACTGGTACAGGAAACAGGTCCTCCACCTTCTGGACACATGGGACTACAGCAGGGCTGCCCCTGACCAAAATGGGGCCCTAAGCGAAATTTTATTTGGAGGCCCCCATCCCAAATGTATCATAGATACAAAATGACCGTACAACAACTTGCCATTTAACTTGACAACCTTTATTGGCAATAACAAATGTACTGTAGATACAGTAGTAAAATAAAAAATTAAAATAAATAAATAAATATTAAATAAAAATAACTTCAAACTGAAATAAATAAATAAACAAATCTGAGTCACAAATAGCCATCAATTACTCATCAAAAGAAAGTAACTTCCACCACCTCAATCCCCCACCCTTGATTAAACACTGAAAATAAAATAAAAGAGGGGGACAGGTTTTTCCTATTTAATCTTATTTTGTTATATTTCTCCCTCTCCCCTCTCTGGAGGCTTCCGATCTCCCTCAGCCCTCCGCCTCACCCACCTTAATTAAACACTGAAAACAGAAATAAAATACAGACATTCTTTTCTATTTTCATCTTATTTAGCTATATACCTCCCTCTCCCCTCTCTGGGAGCATCCGACCTCCCGGCCCCGCACATACCCCCGAGGCTCGGGTCTCCCCCTCCGTGGAGCCCGCCCTCCCTCCCAACCCCACACATACTCCTGAGGCTCTTTTGGACAACATGTCAACAACTCTTCACCTGCTGCAGCTCTGCAAGTGCCTGCCAGCGCACCCCTCTGATTGTTCAGATGTGGAGTGCTGTCAATCATTGCAGCAACGCATGGGTGGTCAGGTCTCTTCTCTCCTTCCTCGAGCTGATTTTACGCACGCATCACGGTAGCGCATGTGTGCATCCATTGCACATATGTGCAAATGCGTCCCCTCGCGCAAAATGTGCCCCCCCATGGAAGATGAGGCCCTACGCACAGCGCGTGTTCTGCGTTTAGGGAGGGGCGGCCCTGGACTACAGTCAGGTTTCTCAGGCTTCTTCTTCTTGCATACCGGAGGTTGGCACCTGGGCCAATCGGAGTGGCTTTTATGGGGTATGTTATGATGCCACACTGCCTCAGCCAATCACAATGGCGTTGACTTCATTCAACATGTTGTATTAAAAAGAATACATCAGTATTTTTGAATGGAAAAACAGGAAAATGTAAACAAACAAATATTACTTTTATTAATTGGTTAAATTTATATTAATAATAATTGTTCAGCTCTCTGAGCTTGTTCAACAGCACCCTCTACGGGTGCCTTTGCACATTACTTACCCTAATAGTATTTTCCTTTCAGTTTCATTTTCGTTTTTGGGCATGCAACAACAAAGCCATGTGCAGCTCTCATTTCTAGTCAACAAGGCCGGGCAAATATACGTCTTTCTACAAAAAATTAAAAGAAGGAAAGAAAAGAGAATCAAAAAACTAAACAAGACTTTGCCTTCAAACGGAAATCAGTCTCCTCCTGGTCTTTTTTCCCCACCTTCTGATGTTAACTGTCTGCCTAGCTTTGCAAGGGTGGCTTTACGCACAGTGAGGGCAGAACAATAATAATAATTCAACCTTATTTCTCAAGAAATATGGTTTAATCACAAATAATATACAGTACGGGCCAAAAGTTTGGACACACCTTCTCATTCAATGCGTTTTCTTTATTTTCATGACTATTTACATTGTAGATTCTCACTGAAGGCATCAAAACTATGAATGAACACATGTGGAGTTATGTACTTAACAAAAAAGAGGTGAAATAATTGAAAACATGTTTTATATTCTAGTTTCTTCAAAATAGCCACCCTTTGCTCTGATTACTGCTTTGCACACTCTTGGCATTCTCTCGATGAGCTTCAAGAGGTAGTCACCTGAAATGGTTTTCCAACAGTCTTGAAGGAGTTCCCAGAGGTGTTTAGCACTTGTTGGCCCCTTTGCCTTCACTCTGCGGTCCAGCTCACCCCAAACCATCTCGATTGGGTTCAGGTCCGGTGACTGTGGAGGCCAGGTCATCTGCCGCAGCACTCCATCACTCTCCTTCTTGGTCAAATAGCCCTTACACAGCCTGGAGGTGTGTTTGGGGTCATTGTCCTGTTGAAAAATAAGTGATCGTCCAACTAAACGCAAACTGGATGGGATAGCATGTCGCTGCAGGATGCTGTGGTAGCCATGTTGGTTCAGTGTGCCTTCAATTTTGAATAAATCCCCAACAGTGTCACCAGCAAAACACCCCCACACCATCACACCTGCTCCTCCTCCATGCTTCACAGTGGGAACCAGGCATGTGGAATCCATCCATTCACCTTTTCTGCGTCTCACAAAGACATGGCAGTTGGAACCAAAGATCTCAAATTTGGACTCATCAGACCAAAGCACAGATTTCCACTGGTCTAATGTCCATTCCTTGTGTTTCTTGGCCCAAACAAATCTCTTCTGCTTGTTGCCTCTCCTTAGCAGTGGTTTCCTAGCAGCTATTTGACCATGAAGGCCTGATTCGCGCAGTCTCCTCTTAACAGTTGTTCTAGAGATGGGTCTGCTGCTAGAACTCTGTGTGGCATTCATCTGGTCTCTGATCTGAGCTGCTGTTAACTTGCGATTTCTGAGGCTGGTGACTCGGATGAACTTATCCTCAGAAGCAGAGGTGACTCTTGGTCTTCCTTTCCTGGGTCGGTCCTCATGTGTGCCAGTTTCGTTGTAGCGCTTGATGTTTTTTGCGACTCCACTTGGGGACACATTTAAAGTTTTTGCAATTTTCCGGACTGACTGACCTTCATTTCTTAAAGTAATGATGGCCACTCGTTTTTCTTTAGTTAGCTGATTGGTTCTTGCCATAATATGAATTTTAACAGTTGTCCAATAGGGCTGTCGGCTGTGTATTAACCTGACTTCTGCACAACACAACTGATGGTCCCAACCCCATTGATAAAGCAAGAAATTCCACTAATTAACCCTGATAAGGCACACCTGTGAAGTGGAAACCATTTCAGGTGACTACCTCTTGAAGCTCATGGAGAGAATGCCAAGAGTGTGCAAAGCAGTAATCAGAGCAAAGGGTGGCTATTTTGAAGAAACTAGAATATAAAACATGTTTTCAGTTATTTCACCTTTTTTTGTTAAGTACATAACTCCACATGTGTTCATTCATAGTTTTGATGCCTTCAGTGAGAATCTACAATGTAAATAGTCATGAAAATAAAGAAAACGCATTGAATGAGAAGGTGTGTCCAAACTTTTGGCCTGTACTGTATATTCATATTTATTAAAAATGTTGTTAACAATAATATGGTTATTTAACATTCATATCAATTTCTTCCTTGGACGTCCACTTGATGTCCAAAAAAGTTACCTAGCTCGACGTTCAAATGTCAAACTACATATTGACATCCAAGTGGGGTCATGGTTAGACGTCCAAATAGCAGACCTAATTTGCACATTGTGTAGGGGTACAGAATTGGTCTTGGACCGACGGACGCAATATAGACATGATCTGCACGCCCATCAGACATCTCATGTTTAGGTCCCTCTAAGTCTGTTTCCCATTTATGTTTAAGAGACTCCAGACTGGTCGCTTGGTGTGAATTGAGCAATGTATAAATTCTGCTGATAACTTGTTGGGTGACAAGGTTTTTGTCACTGGGGCATCAAGTGACAGACCAGTTATGTTGAAGGATCGTCTAAGCTGGTTCCAGATCTTAACTGAATGGATCACAATTGGGTCGGATGTAAAGTTTGAAATGGGCTTTTTGAAAGGTAGTTTAGCACACAATAGAGCTGCAGGGGAGGTGAATTCAATTGAGGCCCTCTCCAACACCATCCAACTGAGGCTATCAACATCATTCCTCATCCAATACATCAGTGATCTAATATTTGCTGCCCAGTCGTGGTACATAAAGTTTGGGAGCGACATGCCTCGCATTATACAGGGCAACTGTAAAATATTTTTACCTATCCTTGGTTGCTTCTTATTCCATATAAAGGTTGATATCTGGCTATTCAAGTTGAAAAAAAAAGATTTTGTTAAAAGAATGAGAAGACTTTGAAATAAATAGAGAAATTTAGAAAGTACACTCATCTTGATTGAAATTATCCTTCCCCTTAAAGAGAGAGGTAGGGCATCCCATCGACCCAGATCTTGTTTGAGAGTTAATAACAGGGGTTGGTAATTAGCCTTATAAAGGTCCTTGTAATTACGTGTTACCCATATACCTAAATACCTAAATTTTTTAGGGCTAGTCTTGAAAGGGGTTAGCCCAATATTTATCTCTTCTGCAGAGGTAATAGGCATCAGCTCGTTTTTCTGAAGGTTAACTTTTTAGCCAGACATACTTCCAAATTTCGCAAGTAAGCTCAATAGTTCTGGAATACTTGAGAGAGGATCCGATATGAACAGCAACATGTCATCAGCATATAGAGAGACTTTATGATCCGAACCCCCCCCGATGAATCCCCTTGATTGTGGAGCTCTGTCTTAAGGCTATCGCAAGTGGTTCGATTGCAGTGGCAAATAGGAGTGGTGAAAGAGGGCACTCCTGTCTCGTGCCTAGTTGGATATATTACTTGTACGTACTGCTGCCAGTGGGAGCGTGTATAAAATCTTAATCCAGGCTATGAATTTAGGGCCAAAATTAAATGTTTCTAAAGTTTTAAAAAGAAAATCCCACTCCACCCGATCAAGCGCTTAGTATCACCTCCTTATTGCCGTGGTTAGGTGGAGGGGGGCCACACAGGATATTAAATAGGCGTCTGATGTAAAAAAAGAAAAAAAAAAGAAGAACGGTCCTTTACAATGCCTGTCTGATCAGGAGAGATAATGGTTGGCATTACCTTCTCAAGGCAGCGTGCTAAGATTTTTGCAAGGATTTTTACATCTGTATTCAGGAGGGAAACAGGCGATATGAGCTGCAATTGAGAGGGTTTTTATCCTTTTTAAGCAACAAAGAGATAACTGCTTCACACATGGAAGGAGGTAAGGATTTTAAGAGGAACGATTCTTCAAATACTGATAATAATAAAGGAGAGTTGATTAGAATTTTTTTTTAAAAATTCAGTTGGAAAACCATCTGGCCCCGGAGATTTGTTGCTTTGCATGTCTCTGATTGCTGAGATGATCTCCATGGTTGAAAGATCCCTCTCCAGTTCAGTAACTAACTCTGAATTTACAGATGGTATATTCAGGGGCTTAAAAAAAAATCTTCGAATTCAGATGCATTAGTGGATGAATCGGAAGTGTACAATAATTGATAGAATTTACTGAAGCAGGAATTGATTTCTTTATTATCAGTACATTTTCTACCATTATCATCATTTTTTGCTGGGATTGTTTGGTTAGCTGATCTTTGACGCAGCTGATGTGCAAGCACTCGCCTAGCCTTTTCCCCGTGTCCATAATGGCCATGCCTTGTTTTCGAAATGAGATATTCAGCCTGTCGGGTAGATAGAATGTCAAACTCCGTTTGTAGTGTCATATGTTTTTTAATTAAATCTGTTGAAGGGGAGTGGCTGTATAGCCTGTCCAGTGTTAGTATTTTGTTAGTTAACTGTTTAAGGAGTCCATTTGTCTTTTTTTTTGTTAGCACAATATGAAATAATCTGACCCCTTAGATATGCCTTTAATGACTCCCAAATAGTAAGAGACGACATTCCTGGAGTTTGATTGATGTCAAGATAAAATTTTATTTCAGATGAAAGAAAACTGACAAAGTCTTAAGTAAAGAATTGAGTCGCCATGGGTGATATATGGGCTGTGTTTCAGGAATGAGTATTTTCATTTTCAGTGGCCCACGAAATAACTATGGCCCCATAATCACATTCTACGATGAAATGTAAAATTCTTTTGTCAAGAAAAAAATAATCAATACACAAATAAGTTTTATGAACTGGGGAAAAGAAGGAATACACCCTTGAAGCAGGGTTGCGGAAACACGTCAGCTATTCCATAAGTTTCAAGAAATAGGTTGATAGATTGAGCAGATTTGGTGAGGGGCTTTCTCCCGAGACCGCTCCGATCAAGAGGTGAGAGTACACAGTTTGTATCACCGCCAATTACAAGATTATGTGTCAACATATTTGGTAGAAGGGAGAAAATTTTGTTAAAGAACATAGGATTGTTCCAGTTTGGCGCATAAATACAGGCAAGTATGACTGGAAGCATATATAGATTCCCAACTACAATAACATACCGCCCGGCTGGGTCAGCCTGCACATAAGCTGTGTAGCTCTGTTGAAAGCCTATTTGTTGATGAGTCTATGTGAATGTGATTTGTGTTGCAAACGGTCTGGATTAGTGCAGAGATTGTTTAGATATGTGCAAGAATCTGTCTGTGAACAGTATTAGCAAACTAAACACTTAGCTTTGGCGAAGCCAACTAACCAATGACCTTATTGCAAACAATCACAACAATAACTCATTACAGCATTAAATCACATATAACAAGTCAAACAGTCTTGCTTAGCCTGTAAAGCTGTGATGAAGCTATGCCCAGTTGTTACTTTACCGATCCTTGAGTGGTCACTTGGTGGTGTACTGCTTCGTTAGCTGGCAGAAGAAGGCGGGAAAGAGCTGTGGTTCCAGATGTAATCTTGGTTTGTCCTTTGTTCCAAAGGTGAAACTCAGAGGAAGCTGGTCGCTCAGGGTTTAGCAGAGCTAGACACTGGGTGCTAATTCACTTGGTTCTCTTTGTTGCTGGAAAGGTAGTTGCAAACCTTGTGATTGCAAGAGAGTCAATGGAGTAAGGGCCTGGGCATCTGGGCTGGTCCAGGCCCAGCCGAAAAGAGATGTGGGCTGCTCAGCAGTTCCCGAGTAAGAGAGAAAATTGTTTGAAGGGAGCAGACCTTCTATGGATGCCTGTGACATCACAGAGTCACATGTCCCTGTAAAAGTCCTGTCCAATCAAGTTTTGAGACTTGAGTCTCACTTAGGTGTGAGGTGAGACATTCTGGAGATGGGTCTCAAATAGCTGTCTTTGTTTGGAGAACAAAGAGCATGCAGAGAAGAAAGCCTTTGCATGTCCAGTTTAGATTTTACCAAATGACAAATCATCTGTGGTCCCGTAAATCCCAACAGAGTGTTGCACGTCTCAAAGGCTGTGCTCATAGGAGACCACCGGACTCTCCCAGGGGAGGGGCTGGGGGAGAGAGGGAGATGTCCAGACAAAGCTCTGCATGGAGCATGGACGGTTCAGAAGCAATTTGGAATAAGTTAAAAGCAATTAATAAACAGACAAAGTGGTGTTTAAAACTGCATATATTGCTAGCAGATCTATTTTCTGGTCTAAAGTGTGGCCGTGACTGGTTCCGAATGTGAGCTTTAGCAGGCAGCCGCTCTCTCCTCTTCCTCGTCATCCCCTCGCTCTGAATGTAGGCATGGACTGTAACGCCATATGGCATATGCTGCCCCATCAGTTCCGGAAGAGTCATAGCACCGATTCTTACGCTGGTATGGGTTCTTCCGGTTTTTCAAAAAGATGAGTATTGCCGGGTTTTTTTCATCATGGAATCAAAAGGTATCGTAAGTGTTGTTTTTCATGACATCACTAAATGCAAGCATTTTTAATGCTAAATTGCTATAGTGTACTGAAATAGCAAAAGGGGATTGAATTTCTACCTGTTGTAACATTTTGCTAAGGTTTCTGACAAGTAATGTAGTTGCCAAATATTGACCAGAAAGAAACCAAGAGAGGATCAAATTAAAACTGTCTCTTGTTTCATCATCCATTGTTGTTTGTTTATGAGGGCCCTGTTCATCATTTGTAGCTTTACTAATTGTGGCTAATATACTGTCATCAAGCTAAAATAGTCCTGTTTGTTCTTATCCAGCTACTGTGTTTTTTCTGGAAGCAAATTGAGGATTGATTTATTTTTTTAAAGATATTTTTTGGTGTTTTTGCCTTTACTTGATAGGACAGCATCAGTGTGAAAGGGGGAGAGAGAGAGGAAATGACATGTAGCAAAGGGCCACAGGCTGGAGTCGAACCCGGGCCACTGCGGCAACAGCCTTGTACATGGGGCGCCTACTCTATCCACTAAGCCACCAACGCCCCGAGGATTGATTTATTAATAATGCATGAAGTTATCTGAAATAACAAGTCAGTGTTTTCTCTATAATTGTACAGCCCTGGTGGGCTGCCAGGTCAAAGGGAATGCCAGACTGAAAAAAGTCTTCTTCTTTTTTCTTTTATATCCATCCTTGGGAAATCAGTGATTTGGGAGCCTCTCTGGTGTTATGCAGAAACATAAAATTGTTCACACTTGTTTCATTCCAGCTCAGCATGAGCGTCTTTACTGTGTTTTGCCGTCATTTATGGACTCCTCTCTGTGCTTCCGCAGGTCTTTCACTGTGTTTTTGACACACACACACACACACACACACACACACACACACACACACACACACACACTGTTGTCTGCCATTTTGTTTTGTAGGCCAAACGGCTCTTTGATCACCACACCCACCTTTGTCTCTCTCTCTCTCTCTCTCTCTCTCTCTCTCTCTCTCCCGCACACACACACACACACACGCACACAGGAGCACAGGAGAGGAAAAACAGGTGAAGTGACCATTGCTTAAGTTGACTATGTTACGTGCAATAGAAGCAAGTTCCTAAAACGCAAAGATGGGCAAATGTGTGAAATTCAAGCCAAAATATCTACATTTTTTTAAACATAACCTGAGTCTGGTGACAGTGGCTAGAATACTAGTAGCTCTGCTGCTGATGGAAGGGAAGCTTGCAAGGGCTCTCCTGTTGATACAGCTGCACCCCCGACAAGCTCACAAAGACAGGCTTTAATCCGTTTCCCACTGAGCAAACCGATGCTGTGACAACGTCTTTTAGACTTCATGGTCCGATGTAGAAATGACATTTCCATCGGGTGCAGAATGAAAGTTTTTACAACATCTTTTTTGGACCTCTTCTGGACGTCTAGTTTTGACGGCTACAGGACATCTGTACAAGGTTAAAATATTGTCCAAAAATGGTTGGTATGGATGTCCTCTCGACGTCTTATATGGACCAAATTTTTTATGTACAAAAATATTGGCCAAGTTATGGTCCATTTACAACCTTGTGTTTCAATGAAAATATTCAGTACAGCATTCAAAATACACTTCAATTGTTGTCTTCCATTGTGAGAACATACAAATACCATTATCTTGGGTGTATTGTAATGTGTATATGTAATGCGTTGTGTATGTCCCCCTTGTCCCTATTTTCCCATGAAATACACTTTATTGTTGTCTCTCGCAAATTCACATCTCTCACAAATCACAAATTCAACTTATTTTGTCTATGTTTAATGTTGTGTATGTTTAATGTTGTGTTTAATGTTATCTTGTGTATGTTTAATATGTTTTTCTGGATGGCGCATGCTTAAGGTCTTCCCCAGCATGTTTGCGGACAGCATCCTCAGTCCCCTCTTTAAATGTTTTCAGTACAGCCCCTGAAAAAGTTGGAAGACAAAATATGTTATCTCACTGTATGATACTTAATTTCAACACTAGGCGGCGTTGCTGTCAAAGCAGCTTCTCCATACTGACAAAAAATAATAAAATAAAAATTAATAAAATTGATAAAATTAATTTTCACCCATTTAGAAATTAGATATTTAAAATCTGATTACACAAGTGTGTTTACCACCCCCCTAAAGTCCACAGTGTACTCTCAATTCAGTATTTACAACTTCCAAAAAGCGAAAAAACGCTTATATTTTTTAAAAACTACAATTCCCTGGGACCACGCCATGCAGTCCCAACATAGTTGTAGTTCTTCTGATTTGCAAAGTACAGTTCTAAATAGGGTTGTAAAAAATATATCTACCCAGTATATCTAATATTTAGAAAAGCCGAACTAGTTATTACACTGCATCTTGATGAACTATGTTAAGAAAAAGTAAAGATGTCGGCTAATTTTCGATATTTTAGCTAATACGCTAGAAACGGCGTTTTTGGGACAGTAGGTGTGTTTGCGGCTTGTAAAATAGGGTCGTAAAAAGATAGATCTACTAAATATATCTAATATCTAGTAAAGCCGAACTAGTTATTACACTACACCTAGATGAACTATGTTAAGAAAAAGTAAAGATGTCGGCTAATTTTCGATATTTTAACTAATACGCTAGAAACGGCGTTTTTGGGATAGTAGGGTTTTTTTGCAGCTTGTTGTAAAGTAGGATCATAAAAAGATAGATCTACTGAATATCGAATTTCTAGTGAAGCCGAACTAGTTATTACACTGCATCTAGATACGTGCTGCCACCAAAGAGGTTGTGGTCATTTTACGTATTTCTGTGAGATCAGGTTGAAAATGGCACAAAGAATGCAAACTGTCTGATAGTAACTTTGATGCTAACGTTAGCTAGCTAGCTAGCAATGTTAGCTACAAGTAGAACTGCATGGATGGGGCATCGGTGGTTTAGTGGTAGAGCAGGCACCCCATGTATAATGGTACATTCACACCAAAAGCGACCTGAGCGCCAGCGGTCGCTCAGGTCGCTGGCATCGCGCTGCTTGGCAGCAGCTCCAGCAGAGGCTTGCAGCGACCAAAGGGGCGGGGCCGGCTGCTGCAGATGTGTCCATCAAGGCTGACACGGCTGTTCACTTTACAAGGATGAACAAATATATCGTATATGTTTTCACTTTGTATTATCCATGACTTTCATTACACAATTAAAATAACGCTAATAAACACAGTCAATATAGAGTCCTTTATAATTATGATTTTACTCTCCTGTTGGCACGTAGGACCACTGAGAAATGTAATTGGTGGTAAATAAGTGGGAGCTCTTTAATCGCACTTTCGGAAGCCTGCTTTGTACTGCATCGGCGTATTTGCTGAGGAAACACAGGGACCGGAGCCGTCGGGCCGTCTGGGTCCACAGAGTCCTGCAAACCCGGCAACTCCACGGTGAATTTCACCGGCTCGTACAGCTCCGGGAGAGCCCAGACCGCCGTACCCGAATCCCGGTCTGCAATTGGCTGCTGCTTCGGCAGCGGCGCTGCTCATTTGCATAAAGTTCAGCTTCTCTCAACTTCTACTTGACGCTCTGGTCGCTGGCATCACGCCGCTCGCTGCAGCCGACGCCCCTGACGCCCTTTGTAGCAAGCGTACATTGAAAATGAATGGCTGCCGGCCGCTTATGACGCTCATGACGCTTTTGGTGTGAATGCACAGTAAGGCTGTTGCCGCAGCGGCCCAGGTTCGAATCCAGCCTGTGGCCCTTTGCTGCATGTCACTTCCTCTCTGTCTCCCCCTTTCACACTTGTCTGTCCTATCAATTAAAGGCTTAAAAATGCCCAAAAAATATCTTTAAAAAAAAAAAAAAAAAAAAAAAAAAGAACTGCATGGATGGGCAGAAGCATAATGTTACGTTAATGCTGGTTCATGGCTAGAAAAAAAACGAACCATAATTTAATTTGGTCCAGACCTAGACATAAACGGTAGTAACTGGACCGAAAAAAAACTGTTTAATAATTGAACCATAGCCGTGCAATAACGTTAGCTAATAACGGTCATTGAAATTGGCCCTGACTAAAAGCAAAGCTGGAAATATTCTCAGACGACGATCATGAACACAGTAAAAGTTCACAGGAAAAGTAGACATTAAAAAGATTTGTATTGCTAACATGAAATAAAAGGTAATGTGCTAAATATAGCTACTTACCGATCAATTCAACCTCTCTCTCTGTCTATGTCTGCGACTCCGACCAACTGCAGGCAGCTAAAAATAAACGGCTACATAAATTCAAATTTGGCGGGTTCACACTTGCACAGAACACCCAGGTAGCAACCGATGCTGCTGTGCTAATACTGCACACACACAGGCATGTGCACACACACACACACACACACACACACACACACACACACACACACACACACATTACAAATGTGTTGGGAGTCCACATGTGTTAAGGTTTGATTACAGAGGCTGTTTTAAAATTCCATGTGGTGTGCAGAAAAGAATCGACTACAGCGTTCAAATATTGAATGTCATATCAACGTTCAGATGAAGTCGTAGTATGACGTTCAGATGCACAACCTATTACGGAGGTCATGTAGACGTACAGATATGGTCCTGGACTGACTGACGCGATATGGACCTGATCTGGCGGTCCAGTCGACGTCAGATGTTTGCCAAATTTGGCATAAGAGGAAGTACTCCTCTTACTTCTACAAGACCGATAATGGTAAGGTTTGGTACCAAGAGTAAATTAAATGTGTACATGGACCTGCACTTGAATAGCACCTTTCTAGTCATCCAACCACTCAAAGTGCTTTTTACCCACACATTCATACACTGGTGGTTAAGGCTACCATACAAGCTGCCATCTGCTACTCAGTTTTTAAATACACTCACACAACAATGGAACAGCCATTGGATGTAATTTGGGGTTCAGTATCTTTGACATGTGGATCGGAGGAGCCGGGGATGGAACTGCTGATCTTTTGATTAGTGAACGACCCGCTCTACCTACTGAGCCACAGCCACCAACGTTCTTGTTGTCAAGCCATGTTTCGTGTGTTATTGGATTAATTTGATAATAATATGCTGAAACTTGTGATTACCCTTAGTAATTACTTGGGTTGGGGTTAGCCCCCACTTGATCACATATGTATCAGTTCATAGCTGGCCTGCTAAATATCTCTACTATAAAATGATTGTTGGCTGCAGTGCCACTTGAATGACCTTGCTTTGGCAGTGACTGCAATTTGTCTGGTTAGATGTGGTTTATCAAATCAATGACTACTTAAATATTTTGACCTGCTGCAGTCAGAGTAGTTCCTCAGTGACATCAGAGGTAGACCACACTCTACAATGTTTAATGAAAGATCCATATCAGCAAGCCCATATATTGTCTTAAGTATGCACACACATATTGTAATGTGGGTCTTTTCTTCTCCAGGTTTGGCCACGGTTCAGCTGAGTTGGAGAATAGCCTCTATGTTGTTGGAGGTCATACAGCTATAGCGGGAGTTTTCCCTGCGTCTCCATCTGTCTCCCTGAAACAGGTATTGACATCTTCATGATAATTGTCTCAGAATTAATGTTTTTTATGTATTAACATTATGAAACAAATTATTAACAAATGATGATTAACAAATATGAAAACCTAATTGTGTGTACATGTACACAAGTACATACAGGGTGTAATGTGAATGTTATGAGGTAAAATATCTGCTGGTCTGCCTTTGACTCAACTCTACGCCATATCTCTCTTTGAAATCAAAGATGACATGTATGTAAGTGTGACTATGTAATGTTGACCTAGGTTGAGCGGTATGACCCTCCCAGTAATAAATGGACTATGATGGCTCCCCTAAGAGATGGAGTCAGTAATGCAGCCGTGGTCAGTGCCAAACTCAAACTCTTTGTTTTTGGAGGGACCACCATACATAGAGACAAGGCCTCCAAGGTTGGTTGATTTCTATTTTTAACCTTCTTGACAATTACTGACAAGGCAGTTCTTTATATTCCACAATTCACTTTGTGAATTGACCGCACCACCATATTGAAAGTATAGCAAAATATTTTATTTTTTTCTGATTTACAGGTTACAATGAAGAACTTGCTGCCATAGAATGTTCTGTATACCACTTGTGAATGTGTTTGCATTGATTTTATAATGTAAGACATGTACAGAACAAAATAATAGGACTCATTAGCACAACCTATTCCATGATTGCCTGAAATGACCCTGCCTTAAAATGAGCGCCCCGTCTAAATGATCCATAGTGCATAGTCTAAAGTGCATGGCACAAGTGCATTTAGGGTTTGTCCAACTCCACTGTTGCTAGTTAAACAGCACATAATCAGCACAAAGTAAGGTGCTAGGGGCAAAGGAGTTGTATTTAGCCCCTAATTAAACATATGTGTGTTTTGGCCTTAACATGAATTCACTGCTTTTTACATGGTGAATTCAGCAAGTTACTGAATCGAGCAGCTGTCTGCTGAGAGTAAAGCAGTAAGAGCAGCAAAGTAGTTATAAAGTTGACAGAGGAAACAAAACTTAACTTTTAGCTTTGAAAATAATCAATGAAGCTTCATTGCTCCTTGTGTGTAAGTGTGCACAGTGTCTCTTAATGGGGAGTCTGACAGCAGCTCTGCTCTGATCTCTATACTCACATTTTACAGAATGCCATTCATATTTTCCTCAGTAATGATGGTCAGTCTGGAACTAGCAGTGGCAGTTGTGCTGCACTGTGCACCCCTTTGTCCCACTTTGCACTGGGAGTAAGACAGGACGTCAACACTACAATCAATTTTAGTGTTGCACCTGAACAAAATCAATGATTGCTCGGACTAACACCTGTCAAACGTCCTGTGTTTTCTAAATGTCTAGGTCCAATGCTATGACCCTGTGGGGAACCGCTGGAATATTGCAGCTGAGTGCCCCCAGCCTTGGCGCTACACAGCGGCTGCTGTCTTAGGGAGCCAGATCTTCATTATGGGTGGTGACACTGAATTCACTGCTGCCTCTGCTTATCGCTTTGACTGTGAAACCAATCAGTGGACTCGGGTGGGCGACATGACGTCCAAACGGATGAGTTGCCATGCCGTGGCCTCAGGAAATAAACTGTATGTGGTTGGAGGTTATTTTGGGACGCAGAGGTGTAAAACATTGGACTGTTATGACCCCACATCAGATAGTTGGAGCTCCATCACTACTGTGCCTTATTCACTGATCCCCACTGCCTTTGTCAGCACATGGAAGCACCTACCTGCCTAAACTGGGAGACACCAGGAGCCTGTAATTCCAGGTATATTCTTAACACTGACACAAACATATAGCCAGCTCGCTGAAGGTTCTGAGCAAACTCAGTGCAATTTTTGCCTTGCATTATTTGCAAGGCAAATTTCTTTTTTTTTTTTTTTTTGGTGGTTCGTGCTTATTCGCTTTAAAGAGCAAATTTACAGACGGTACAGACTTTAGATGTAGCTAGTTAAAGGTATACTTTGCTGTTTTTCCATGGGGGGGGGGAATATCACAGTCCTTTGTAAAGAAAGCTGGTTAAATACTATATTCTGAATGAAAGACATGTCATAAGTTCCTATTGTCTTTTACAAATTAAAAGAAATAAAAATACATTCAGCTCACTGTGAAGTCAAGTCACTTAGCCCACGAGATACTTTCCTTATAGCTGTATCATAAAAGGAAAAATAAGTCAACGACAGTGGGGTGTTTAAATTCATGTTCACATTATCTGTATTTTAAAAATCAAAAGTTCAGGTTCTTGAAATAATTACAAAGTTAGCTCGGGTCAGCAGTTCTCCCTCTCTGCTGAGCACAGCCTGAGACAAGCCCTGCTTTCCCTTTGTGAGTCGGTTAACGGTCTGCCAGAACTTTCTTGAGGCCAACCGAAAGTCCTTTTACAGAGTTTACAAATCATGATCAGTTTAAAATTACTAAGAATGAGCAGTTCTTATAATGAATTATTATTCAAAAATTTAGCACATAAATTTTTATCTTTTGCTTAATTGAATTTTGACTTAATATCCTGGTCTCCAGATCCCATGAGTCGCAGTCGGCATCTTTTCAGAGTAGAACAATTAATTATTAATGGAGTTTGGCCCTGCGTCTCCCCAAATGATATGCTGATGGTATTGTTTGCTCCCAGTGAACACGGCATTGGTAAAACTACCTAACTGATATATGTTGTGAAGAGTAGCTGCAATCCAGAAAATCCAAACACAAGTACAGAAGGAAATGACATAGAGGTAGAAGTACAGAAATCCACAGTCTTAATAAAAAACTTTTAGTTTGATTCAGATTACAGATTAATCTCTGACTTTCCTCTAAATTACACATACAGGCAGTCACCATTACTGTGGATTTTTTTCGCCTAATTAAATATAAAGTAGTATTTATTACAACATTCAGGCAAACAGTTGCAAATGGTCCTCCAAACTGGTTAGCCAGGGGCAGGGTTGTACAGTGTACAGTGGCAGGGTTGTACATATGTCCCACGCACTTAGCAAAAACTGGTCTGTGTCATGAAACACATTCCCACTGTAGCACCAGTGCTATACAGCATTGTGCTGCATGTGCCAGAGACAGAAGCGCTTTGTTTAAGGCGAGTGTGTGTGAGGTCAATCAGTCAAGCATTGCTATTCTGCTTGGTAGTTCACACTGTGTGACAGTGAGGTGGCACCTGGATGCGGACAACAATTTTGTCAACAAAAATGCAGCAGCACTGTGATGATACAGACATTTCATACACCAGACCTGTAACATTATATTACACTGGCCTGCCGATCCATCCATCCATCCATTTTCATCCGCTTATCTGGGGCCGGGTTGCAGGGGCAGCAGGCCAAGCAAAGCACCCCAGACATCCCTCTCCCCGGCAAAGTCTTCCAGCTCCTCCTGGGGGACCCCAAGGCGTTCCCAGGCCAGACGAGATATGTAATCCCTCCAGCGTGTTCTGAGTCTGCCCCGGGGCCTCCCGCCAGTGGGACGTGCCCGGGACACCTCCAGCGGAAGGTGCCCAGGAGGCATCCTAGTCAGATGCCTGAACCACCTCAACTGACCCCTTCCGACGCGACCTGCCGATGCACAATCAAACCACATTTCATCCATTCCACCGTCATTCTGTTTTTCCCTGTTTAGAGTCCAGTCTGTGATGTATTTCTCACCACCTTTACTTCCTGTGTCCGTTCTATGTGCATGAATATCAATACAAATACTAATAAATGAATAGCCTGGAGATAATCAAAACAAACCTGATGAAGCCATGGGTGGAATGCATTGTTTGTGACACTTCAAATGAAGACTTATTTAAAAGAAGAATAAGCAATTCAGCCCTCTTGTGTGTGGTGAATCTACAGCCCAATTCTAATCCGATCCCTTACAGACTCACTGACATGGTCGGCAGATCTGCAAATGGTAACAATATATATATATATACGATAGATATCACTATATCACTTACAACACTTTTGAAGCGAGTTTAGAAAAAACATGCATATGGTAAAAACACAGTAAATTCATTATTTCAAACGTACCTCTTACCCATTTTGCAATGCAAGTGCTTGGATAAGGATTGACTGATCAGGGAGTCTATCCCTCACACGCCTTGTGCGTGCTGACAATAACCGATAAATGATCACGCCCAGAGCCGCCAGTGTCAACAACATTTTGTAGAGAGGGGGATAAGCGCTGTCCCATTCCTGTTTATAGTATCCGGAGCCCTTTCAGACTCTCACACTCAATCACTTACAGTTGACGTCAGTTAAGTCAGTGAGGGTTCGGGGCTTGAGTCTTTAGGGGCCAGATTGGAATTGGGCCTACTTATTTACTATAATTTAAACAATGTCTACTTTTTTCAATCAATCAATCAATTTTATTTATAAAGCCCAATATCACAAATCACAATTTGCCTCACAGGGCTTTACAGCATACGACATCTCTCTGTCCTTATGACCCTCGCAGCGGATAAGGAAAAACTCCCCAAAAAAACCCCTTTAACGGGGGAAAAAAAAAACGGTAGAAACCTCAGGAAGAGCAACTGAGGAGGGATCCCTCTTCCAGGACGGACAGACGTGCAATAGATGTCATACAGAACAGATCAGCATAACAAATTAACAGTAATCCACATGACACAATGAGACACAGAGAGACAGAGAGAGAGAGAGAGAGATGCAGGTAATGACAGTAGCTTACAAAAACATTGTTGAAAGTAATAATATTATAGTTATAGTTCTGGCTACTGTGGTACAATATGTTGAAAGTATGTATTAATATCTGGCAGTATACATGTGTGACAATAGTCATATGTGTATAATAACAGTAGAAGTATGACTAATGACTAATGATGGCAGCAGCAGCAGGAGGCATCTGGCAGGACCACGGCAGCAGCACAACCACACACGTCACGCTGTCCAGGCACCGCTGCGATATGAGTTAATCTGAGAGACAGTGGAGCACAAAGGCTCTGGAGAAGAAGCCGAGTTAGTGACATCCAGAATGGCCGAGTTAGCAAATGCAGTAATAGGACGAGTCTGCTATGCTGACGTATTGCGGTAAGCGAGTTGTGTCCTGAGTTAGCAAGATGCAGAAATAGAATATGAGGGAGAGAGAGAGAGAGAGAGAGAGAGAGAGAGAAGGAGAGAAGGTGCCCGGTGTATGATAGGGGGGTCCTCCGGCAGACTAGGCCTAAGTCAGCCTAACTAGGGGCTGGTACAGGGCAAGCCTGAGCCAGCCCTAACTATAAGCTTTATCAAAGAGGAAAGTCTTAAGTCTAGTCTTAAATGTGGAGACGGTGTCTGCCTCCCGGACCGCAACAGAAAGATGATTCCACAGGAGAGGAGCCTGATAGCTGAAGGCTCTGGCTCCTGATCTACTTTTGGAGACTTTAGGGACCACAAGTAACCCTGCATTCTCAGAGCGCAGTGTTCTGGTGGGATAATATGACACTATGAGCTCTCTAAGATATGACGGAGCTTGACCATTTAGAGCTTTATAAGTTAACAGTAGGATTTTAAATTCAATTCTGGATTTTACAGGGAGCCAGTGCAGAGAAGCTAAAACAGGAGAAATATGATCACGTTTCTTAGTTCCTGTTAGTACACGTGCTGCTGCATTCTGAATTAGCTGGAGAGTTTTTAAGGACTTACTAGAGCTACCTGATAATAGAGAGTTACAGTAATCCAGCCTTGAGGTAACAAAAGCGTGGACCAATTTTTCTGCATCTTTTCAGGTCAGGATAGGCCTAATTTTCGCAATATTATACAGATGAAAAAATGCAGTCCGTGAGGTTTGTTTTAAATGAGAATTAAAAGACAACTCTTGATCGAATATCACTCCGAGGTTTCTTACGGTAGTGCTAGAGGCCAGAGCAATGCCATCTAGAGAAACTATGTCATCAGGTTTTTTTTAGTGCTAAATTCATTTGCAGATCATAGATCATAGAAGAAAACACTGAATTTGAATAGTTTAAACTGCAATAGACTTACCTGATACTTTTATACTTTTGCTACAATTTTGTGGCCTGTGCTATAACGTTTCAACCTCTGTTGCACCAGGGCTATGTGCAAAAAAAAGTTAATGTACAGCCCTGGCCAGGAGAAAGCTCGAGAAAAGGAGTTTTGTAACCAGTACTTGTGCAGGCAGCGTGCATCACAAACACCCTTAGTTCTCACCCTTACTTCTCATCCTTGCTGGCTGCAAATTGAATTTGTCCCCAAGCTTTTCTGTGTAATTTTCAGTCCAGGACAGCTGCAGTACAGCATACGCTCCCAGTCTGGAAGGCTGCTGGGCTCTGTTATGTAACATCTTTGCGGCCACCATACTGCTCTCATTTCATCTCTATTCATTAAATATAGGCTTACAACACTGCCATCTTCTTTAGTCTCGATTAACCAGAGCTAAAGAAGAAATCTAGCCCAAAATGCCCAGACCAGGCGATGCCCATGATGTAGAGTACTTCTGTGTTGATCTCATCAGTAAGCAGCACCAAACCACAGGCTACTTTTTGTGACCAGTAAGTTTTCAACAGTGAAATATTTCGAGATGACCTGTTTCGATAAGCAAGAACAAAGTGTTTCTGATTGGGTTTCAGTCTACTGAAATATTAGTTCAGAAATGGAACAAAGCTGTAGTACTGAACTCATAGCTAGTTTGATAGAGTAGAGAAATACATATTTTTAGTAGAGAGCAATGGCGGAAAGTAACGAAATACATTTACTTACACTGTAAAAAACAACCTATAGAATTTACCCAATAAACCTGAGGTAACAATTAGCACAAATTTTATTTGGGTAAATTTCATCCCTTTTTTGAGGTAAGAATAAACTCAACAGTTATGAAACACTAAAACAAATTAGGTAAAATCTACTTAACTTTTCTGAATACATTACACAACTAATTACCTATAAAAACTGAGTAATAATAACTCTTGATTGTTAGTAGGAAAATTTAATCTACCAAATAATAATTAGTAATAATTTTATTTTAATCAATATGATTAATTAACTATTACTTTTTCGGAGAAGGTCAGATTTACTTGAAAACTTATATTTAGATTCTGGAAATGGTGTTGAGGTCAGGTGAACAACTTTTTTTTAATCAATGAAATGATTCAAACCCTCTTCATGATGCACATTCAACAAAAACTAGTGTTTTAAACCCTTCAAATGAGGACTTGGAGGTTTTCTTCCCCACAAACACTTAACACAAGCCCTCATGCCATTAACCCTATGGGCCCTAGGCGTTTTGGGGGTATTTTTACTGCCTTTACTTTTAAGCTCATGTCACAATCATTATAAAGGCTACATACACATTTTATCAATATTTTTTCAGGGCAATGTGGGCTATCCAGATTTGCCATCATTTCATATTCTCCTATGTGCCTGTATTTTATATTAATTTTTATATCAATGAAAAAAACAAATCCATGTTACTAAATTCTTACATTTTTACATGTATCTCAGCATAGCAAGGTGGAAAATGACATATTCTGCCATATATGAAGAGAGGAGACTCTCTGGAATCTGGCAAGATAAATACCGTGATGGTGGGACATTCTGTCACTTCACAGCTATCCAAAACATGTGGTTTGTGCCAGACGGACATGATTGCCAGTATTTTGTCATTATTGCAAGAAATTCCATTGACTCATTCACAAGTCAAAAATGTGTTTTATCTGAAAGAAACATGTAATATTTACATCTAAGATAATAAAATAGTCAACCAAGTGCAATGATGTCCTCTTTGTTTGCAATAAACAAAGTTTGTTGTTGTTTTTCAGTTTCAGTTATATACTGGGGGGCATTTTGGGCATGGGGGGGGCACGTGTCCCCCTCAATGTATATGGTGACTACTGCCCTGTCAGCATGCATAATTAGGCAACAGTTGTCTGGGTGCACAGAGGTGAAGTGGCTGGTCTTGTCATACAAAGTTTGACGAGTGTCAACTGGACAATATGGAGTTATTTGCATCTTGAAAGCCGGACTACAAATGTGGATAGACGGGCAGAAACACACGCAGGCCTAAGACGTGGTAAGATACAATATTCCTCACTATATGAAGTGACTGATAACAAGATCTGTATAATGGATTGTAAAGAAATTCGTCAGGTTTTTATTTTGTAGACACTTGATCTGTGTGATGGGATGACAGCACAATGATATGTGTGGTATCACTGGAAAGCTCTGCTCCTGCACTTTCATGTGATATGTGTGGCATTTCTGTGCGAGCCTGCATTCGCGAGTAATCCATCCAAGAGTAATGTGTGTGCAAAGCTGTATGAAAGCTCTGTTATACATAGTTTTAGTGTAGATTTATCATTGTTTTTCGCTGTGAAAACATTGGACTATCGACAAGTCCTTGGTCTTGTCGGAAAGCTGCAATTCCACTGTTTCACGTGATATGCATCGCGGAGAAACTCAATAGAGAAGAACAGGTGTGAATTTGGACGCACTATGCGTCATTTGGGCCCATAGGGTTAACACCTTCACACCTTCTTATTTATCTGATCATTTTCAGTTTGTTCACGTTCATAATGAATCATCCTTATGTACTAAAGTTTGTTTTGGAGTTCCGCAAGGTTCTGTGCTCAGACCAATTCTATTTACTCTACATATGCTTCCTTTAGGTAACATCATTAGAAATCACTCTGCAAATTTCCATTGTTATGCGGATGATACTCAGTTGTATTTATCGACGAAGCCAGAAGAAAGCAATCAATTAACTAAACTTCATAATTGCCTTAAAGACATAAAAACCTGGATGAGCACCAATTTCCTGATGTTAAATTCAGACAAAACTGAAGTTATTGTTCTTGGCCCCAAACACCTCAGAATTCTTAGTCTGATGATATAGTTTCTCTGGATGGCATTGCTCTGGCATCTAGCACTACCATAAGAAACCTCGGAGTAACATTTGATCGAGAGTTGTCTTTTAATTCTCATTTAAAACAAACCTCACGGACTGCATTTTTTCATCTGTGTAATATTGCGAAAATTAGGCCTATCCTGACCTGAAAAGATGCAGAAAAATTGGTCCACGCTTTTGTTACCTCAAGGCTGGATTACTGTTACTCTCTATTATCAGGTAGCTCTAGTAAGTCCTTAAAAACTCTCCAGCTAATTCAGAATGCAGCAGCACGTGTACTAACAGGAACTAAGAAACGAGATCATCTTTCTCCTGTTTTAGCTTCTCTGCACTGGCTCCCTGTAAAATCCAGAATTGAATTTAAAATCCTACTGTTAACTTATAAAGCTCTAAATGGTCAAGCTCCGTCATATCTTAGAGAGCTCATAGTGTCATATTATCCCACCAGAACACTGCGCTCTGAGAATGCAGGGTTACTCGTGGTCCCTAAAGTCTCCAAAAGTAGATCAGGAGCCAGAGCCTTCAGCTATCAGGCTCCTCTCCTGTGGAATCATCTTTCTGTTGCGGTCCGGGAGGCAGACACCGTCTCCACATTTAAGACTAGACTTAAGACTTTCCTCTTTGATAAAGCTTATAGTTAGGGCTGGCTCAGGCTTGCCCTGTACCAGCCCCTAGTTAGGCTGACTTAGGCCTAGTCTGCCGGAGGACCCCCCTATCATACACCGGGCACCTTCTCTCCTTCTCTCTCTCTCTCTCTCTCTCTCTCTCTCTCTCTCTGTCTCGTATGCTATTACTGCATCTTGCTAACTCGGCCATTCTGGATGTCACTAACTCGGCTTCTTCTCCGGAGCCTTTGTGCTCCACTGTCTCTCAGATTAACTCGTATTACAGTGGTGCCTGGATAGTGTGACGTGTGTGGTTGTGCCGCTGCCGTGGTCCTGCCAGATGCCTCCTGCTGCTGCTGTTATCATTAGTCATACTTCTACTGTTATTATATACATATGATTCTTGTCACATATGAATACTATCAGATATTAATATATACTTTCAACATATTGTACCACAGTATCCAGAACTATAATTATAATAATAATTATTACTTTCATTAATATTGCTGTAAACTACTGTCATTACCGTCTGTCCTGCATCTCTCTCTGTCTCTGTCTCTGTCTCTCTCTGTTTCTGTCTCATTGTGTCATACGGATTACTGTTAATTTATTATGCTGATCTGTTCTGTACGACATCTATTGCACGTCTGTCCGTCCTGGAAGAGGGATCCCTCCTCAGTTGCTCTTCCTGAGGTTTCTACCGTTTTTTTTTTTTCCCGTTAAAGGGTTTTTTGGGGGGAGTTTTTCCTTATCCACTGTGAGGGTCCTAAGGACAGAGGGATGCCGTATGCTGTAAAGCCCTGTGAGGCAAATTGTGATTTGTGATATTGGGCTTTATAAATAAAATTGATTGATCTGCCCCGCACCACTTTTGCAGGCCTTCTTCCACTTCTTGTGCGCATGTCCGAATTTGCCCCTCACGTTTTTCCAATCTTTTTTTACTTTTTTGATGCCCTTTCCCATTGCCATCACTATCTCTTTCTACACATTTTCTACTGCTATTTTATTAGAGTGCAGGGCACTAGAACAGTCATACAAATGGGGGTGTGCCCATACAAGTTCGCACAGTTTTTCCTCCTCGCCCGCCATATTTCATACCTGCTTCTTCTGTGAATAACAGAAAGTGGTTAATTTCAAGTATGTGGCTTGCATTATCACCCCCGCAGGCAAGGCATGGTATTACACGCGTCGCGTATCAAAAAAATGGACTCAAGCACGTATAATGGCGGCCAGTGCATCTTGATGTGTCACAATACGTTAGCGTCTGCGTGCCTTTGCGGTGACTATGAAACGGCCCGTAAAGTCTCGGTGACGTCAGAGGGAATTTTGCCTGGCTGCTGTCACCCAATAGGGAGCAAGATTTTGAATTTTGGAAGTGATTTACACCTTTGACAGTTACTGGACCAATGGGGGCCTGGCGCGTTTCCTTTGTTCTCAGACTCACTGGTTTTGTGAAGGCCTCTCTATTGTTTAAAACACGTGGCTGAGGTCCCAACAGTGGAAACAGGGCTTTTGTGTCACAGGCATTTTCTTCAGACTTGAGATGTTAATGAGCTGAGCTGCAGTTTATCTGGCAGTATTGTAACAGAGCTCAGTACTGTTGCACATAGAGTGAACATCAAATTCATTTACAGTACTTACGAGCCCATCTAAATGATTGCGAGCCTTCAGAAATGTCAGTGGGATTTAAACACTTAAAGCCCCTACAAGGAACTTTCATTTTGAGTTGATTTTGGCGACCCTGTGGACAAAAGCCGTAGTGTTTTTGCCGGAATGAAGCCTACATTTCCCATGAGCTCTAGCGCGTATTGTCGCAAAGACGCTTACCTGGCTCGCGCATGTGTTTGTTTTGGGGATGAATGAAACATCAACACGGGAAAACTTTGCCCCCGCTCCTATCGGGGATCCCAGCTCCCCTCTGCCGCGCCCCAGCTCCACCTCTCCGGCGTAAGCGCCACCACCGCTGGGGTAAATGCAGTGGTCGGCTGGTAAGGCTGAAGACCTGTTTGCCTTGCCTCTTTATTTCTCTGCAATCGCTGGACCCTGTCGACACCTGGCTGGTACCTGTTGTCGGCCAGGACGAGGTGTTCCAACCCCGTGGCCCCTGCTCTCGTCGTCCCCGCTGGCGCGGGGTGAATCTGCGCAACCTGCGGCCTCTGTGTGTGGCTCCCCGGACAGCTAACGCTGTGGACCCGCCGGCTCCTGCCAGGATTGGGCAGGTAAATGCTAGATCGCTAGTGAATGACACGTTTATCCTGAAGGATTTCCTGACTTCCCGAGGACTGGATTTTCTCTGTGTGACTGAGACATGGCTAACTGTTGGTGAGTCCAGTGCTTTCACAGAACTTTTACCCGATGATTGCTGCAATTTTAACTCCCCGCGGATGTCGGGTCGAGGAGGAGGAATAGTGACTATTTATAAGAGTCACTATAAATGTAAGCAGCTAGGTAAGATGACGTGTGCTGTCTGAGTGCTGTAAATCGTTTCCTCCTGGAAGCGACCTGCGGCGGACCTGGAGGCAGTTTTCTAAAGGTATAGATATACACTATATAGAAATAGCTTATCTTCACACCGATGGTCTCATTTGCTGTTGTAGGTCACGCACAGACATCAGCAGAAACGAGAGACTTTTGCATATCCAGTTAAAAGTTCCTTGTAGCGGCTTTAACTGGTACCAGAATGACTCAAGATTTTTAAAATGTTCCATGGTAAAAAAAAATAAATAAATAAAAAGTCAGTGACAGCAGCAGTATTAGCATTAAGAAGCTATTCTTCTTTATACAAGAGCTGTCAGTGTTCACCCAGGCTGAAGATCACTCAGGGCTTGACGCTAACTTTTTTCCCAAGGAGCACATGTGCTCCTAAGTTGAAAAAGTAAGGAGCGCACAAAGAACTTTAGGGGCAAATTGTAAATTGATCAAATAATGTGTTTTCCGTAATAAACGTGATGCAAATAGACATTTACAAGCAAAATTATTCATTGAATTTATATCCAAAATGTACAGAAAGGTAAAATCATCAAGTTTTGAAATAGTATTGCAATTTAATTTTGTCTTTCATGTTCATCTTATATATATTATCTTTGCAATATGATTATCTTATATAATGTTATTACTATCCTAAAACATTCTCCAGGTCCTCTGAAACTCTGCAGGACTTAATTCCACCCTGCCCAGCAGCGGTACCGTGGCAAACGGTCCCTAACTGCAGGGGAGAATGGAGCAGGCTTCCCCGGAGATCTGCCGCTTTTCCCGGTCCCTCTTCTCCGCCACACTTTGACTTATTCCCACCCAGCCGACAGCCTGGCCGTGGAGAACAGTCCCTAACTGCATAAATAAGTGATTAACATAAATAAAATTAAAATCAACCATCCACCCTCCTCCCCTGACAAGTAAAGAACAGTCCCTTCATAAGTAAAGAACAGTCCCTAAAATGCGGTGAGGTTCGTGGGCCGTTACCTGCATCAAAGAGGGAAATGTGAACGGCTAGTTTCTTCTCTGACACGCCACATACCTGTGTGCCTCCACGGCTCGGTTACCAGGTACTACTGGGCAGTCATGACACCAACGAAAGAGGAAATTAGGCTACTGGACCTGGAGTCGGACTTCTCTGTCGCCGGTAAGCCGTTATCTTGCGCCGCAGAGCACTATGAGCCTCCACCGTATTCCTGTCTGTGACCCCCCCATTCAACCCACAACCACCAGGATTCGCCTGACAAGGTGATAATAGGGGCGCCCAGCGCCCACTCCACTAACTTAACGTGGAAATGAGCGGTAGTCTAGAAAACTGGTGAGTTTTTTTTTTGTTTGTTTGTTTGTTTGTTTGTTTTTGGAGGGCGCCCTCACATAGATTGCGCCCTGGGCATTCGCCCACATTGCCCATAGCAAAAACCGTCCCTGCCTCCTCCAAACTTTGACTTATTTCCACCCTGCCGACAGTGGGACTTGTATTCATTGTGCCGACAGTGGCTTGGGAAACCGCCCATAACCGTGTCACATGGGGAAGGGGGAAGAGGGAAGAGGGAAGGCGGCTGGAGTTCCTCCAACATTTGCAGTTAGAGTATCATATTTTTTTATTGACAAAAATATAGGCTGCTTCGGCTGATTTTTTTATGCGCTCATGTGCCCCTAAATATTTTTTACATTTCGCACACACCTATTTTTAGTCGCAAATGCGAGTGAAACGCTCGCACTGTCGAGCCCTGTCACTCCTCATGATGATTGCTTGAAGTATCCCTGCACAAACACTCACATAATCCTAGTCCTCTGTTGTCCAGCTCGACAGCTCATATTTTTACTGCTCCTGCTCTCAAAGCTGCTTTTTGTTTGGTGTCACAATATTCAGCAGAACAGAGCCAATTTGAATGTAGAGCTCTTTTTTATGTTAATGCATGACAGTAGATTAGTACATGTAGCCAAGTGAAGTGTGCTGAGGCATCCTTCTCCCCGCTTCACACACAAAGTATAAGCTATGTGAAAGTGAGCTAAACATCAGTGGTTGCTGCTTACGTTGCTCATGTTTATTCTGCAAACTTTGAGTTTGTGGTTTGTCAGTGTCTGTGTGTCCATGATGTGCGTTAGTGTGCACGTCCATGACTGTATGAGATATTATAGGGATTAAGCTGGCTAAGAACATGTCAAGATTATATTACTGAGAGAGACAATCCTATAAATACTTTGCTGAAGTGTCAGCCAGTGAGGAGGAGGAGGTGAAAGAGGACATCAGGGAGGACACAGTTCAGAGTTAATTGAGGAAATTATGAAATAAGTCTACATTCTGCATGGTCCCAGTGTGTTAGCAGAAAAAACACACGTAGATTTAGATATTAAATCTGTACACTATATTGAAAGTTTGTTTTCCAACTTACATTTCCATCCTCTGTCCTGCATACAAGATGCCACAGCGCCTAAAAAAACATATAGCAGGTTCGAACTGGACACGGTGTCGTGCCAAGGTATTTATCTCCGACAGGAAGTGTATCCCCTGGCCGCGGGGGTGTGCATGCATTCAGCAGAGATGGAGCCACATTACTGCTTTCATTTTTTCCGTTTGATTTCATCTAAATAAATGAAAACTACCAACATTTGCATTGTTTGATTCATCATTTTAGTGTTGTGATTTTATCAACAAGGTTTTGCAAAGTAACACATGGCTCATCCATCAAAACAAATGCCTTTATTCTTCTGCATGTGTTAACGTCGTATTACACACTGTACTGAACTGAAAAACCACGGCAACCTTGTATTCTTCTGTAGCCTATGTGTTAACATCGTATTACACACTGTGCTGAACTGAAAAACCAAGGCAACCTTGTCTTTTTCCTCCTATTAATTGACATATAATGCGTATAATGTAATTCACGATTTTGTAAATGATTTATTGAATTAAATAACTTTGATATTAAAAATGATCACTGTAATTGTTTGCTGGCCTCAAGTAGGTCTACATCTATTTCACTCGAAATGTAACTTACTGTAATGCAAATATGAAGCCTAATCAAGTGTTTTATTTTCTGTGTACTTCAGATCGTAATCGATAACCTTAGTGCATATGAACAACTTTCCTCTTTTCTAGGCACAGTTACAGGGGGGAAACAGATTATTTCAGACTGTTTTTCTACCTGCCAGAATCTGTATCCCCTCCTATAATGCACAGATGAAGCCTAATCATCAAGTGTTTTATTTTCTGTGTACTTCAGATCATAATCAATAACCTCAGTGCTGAGGTTGCTGGGAGTGCTGAGAATTGGGGTTATATAATGCCTAGTTGTACTTCCGAGAATATTTTGGTGATAGCATCACAAAAGTGCTTCAGATCATAATCAATAACCTCAGTACTAGAGCACTGAGGTTATTGATTATGATCTGAAGCCTAATCATCAAGTGTTTTATTTTCTGTGTACTTCAGATCATAATCAATAACCTCAGTGCTCTAGTACTCTACCTGGACACGCGATTCCTTCGTAGTTAATTATGCCAATTAACTGAGGTCAGGGGTGATTTATTTCGTGAAGAGTATAGGCTACTTGTTGAAAGTTGTTCATATGCACTAAGGTTATTGATTATGATCTGATGTACACAGAAAATAAAACACTTGATGATTGGGCTTCATCTGTGCGTTACAGTAACGTTACATTTCGAGTGAAATAGATGTAGACCTACTTGAGGCCAGCAAACAATTACAGTGATCTTGATTTTTAATATCAAAGTTATTTAATTCAATAAATCATTTACAAAATCATGAATTACATTATATGCATTATATGTCAATTAATAGGAGGAAAAAGACAAGGTTGCCTTGGTTTTTCAGTTCAGCACAGCGTGTAATACGACGTTAACACGTAGGCTACAGAAGAATACAAGGTTGCCATGGTTTTTCAGTTCAGTACAGTGTGTAATACGACGTTAACATGTGCAGAAGAATAAAGGCATTTGTTCTGATGGATGAGCCATGTGTTACTTTGCAAAACCTCGTTGATAAAATCACGACACTAAAATGATGAATCAAACAATGCAAATGTTGGTAGTTTTCATTTATTTAGGTGAAATCAAACGCAGTAACGTGGCTCCATCTCCGCTGAATGCATGCGCGCTCCCGCGGCCAGGGGATACACTTCCTGTTGGGGATAAGTACCTTGGCACAACAACTGAAATGCTGCAAAGTATGTCAATTTTCTGTAGCACTGCCAACTTCCTTGCGGCTCCCATTTTAACCAGTTGAGCTGGTCAGTCAGGATGCCTGGGCACACAATCTGCAGCAATAATTTCCTCACAGTCTATATACATTACAGTCTACCATGATTTGTGTGTATAATAATAATAATAATAATAATGATGATAATAATATAAAGGATATGTTTGATATGAATAATATGAAGGATATGTTAGATATGATGGAAATGTTCTGATTCTGATAAATGATCAAATATGCATCCAGTGCATCCACACATCAAAACAGCGAGCAAGAGAGATGAGATGAGAGAAACACACACACATACACACAAGTGGACAAAGACAGAGCATGAGACTAGAACAGAGCAGAGGAGCAGAATTGATCACTCAGAGGGAATGTGTTTCTGGTATGAACGGCTAGGCAACTGCTGACAGGCGGCTGCATGACAACTGATGTATCTGGGTGCTTCCATTTCCAATGTGAACATGATGTAATGGGGTTTTCGTTGTTGTTGTTGTTGTTGTTGTTTAAAGAAAGACCAGCATATTTTAATCAGTCACCGTACACTCAAATGAAGTATTTTTAAGAGGAAACACAATTCAAAATACATCACCCTAAGTTCTGTCTTTTTATATAGTTGAGATCAGGTCAGCTAATTATAGGGACTTAGTGTTAGGATTTTATTCATACAACTACTCCTAATAATTTTAGCCGCAAGCGACAGTTACGGGGTTCAAGCTAGAAAGCTGGGTAAGATCAAGACCTTTGACAGTTTAGGACACCTGTGTCGAAAAGATAAACATAAAGATAAACAACAGGTTTTATGACAATCAGACAGATGCTCACTCATTTATGTCCAAATCTCTACCGGGCCATTCTCTTCTTTGGAAACTGTGTCGCCTCCTGTTGGTCAACTGCAGGAACACTTTGGGGACATGCCTTAATGGCTTAGTTAAAAACATCCACTGAGTTTGTTGATGTTCGAACAAACCCTCATTGATTTATGGCCAAATTTTGCTAAAGGTAATTGCACTTGTTTGGAACAGGGGGTGCCCCCTATCGACCGCTTTCAAGATCATTTAAGACACGTGGTTCATGGTTATTATTTTACATACCCTTCAAGTTTTGTAATGACTGGACAATCAATTTCTGATTTATGGTCTGATTTGTATTATCCCACACCCATTTTTTTGCATCTGTGATGGTTCTTGAGGTTTTTGTAGAATCCATTCACCCGAACATGTATGTCGAATTTCAAGCCAATCTGACATACAGTGATGGTTGTCTTTCAAAGCAAAATTTCTTCAACCTTAATTATAGCGCCCCCATCTGGCCTATTGGCATTGTATTTCTTGAGCACCATTCGCACACAACTTCCAGTTATGGGTGAAAACTTCATGTCTCTGTGATGTACCATCTCACAGGAATCTGCAAAAAAAAAAAAAAAAAAAAAATCCCTAAATAATGATAGTAAAACTGGACAAAAACAATAGGGTTTCAGCCCTTCAGGCTTGAACCCCTAATAAAACAGGATATAAACAATAAGGTTTCAGCTCTTCAGGCTTGAACCCCTAATTATAAAACAGGACTAAAACAATAGGGTTTCAGCCCTTCGGGCTTGAACCCCTAAAAATCAGTAGAATGGGAAAGAATGTCATTTTCAAAACTTCAACAATTAGAGTCCTCAGCTCCCAAAGACTTACTGAGTATGTTTATAAAAAAGGTGACTTCACACAGTGGTAAACATGCTCAAATATAGAATGAGTGTATTTAAAAAAACAAAAGAAAGTTCATCAGCTTGAGCATTAAATATTTTGTCTTTGTACTCAATTAAATATAGATTTTAAAAAAAAAGGATTTGTAAATCATTGTGTTCTCTTTTTTTAACATTTTATTCAGCATCCCAACTTTTGGGGAATTGGGGTTATATAATGCCTAGTTGTACTTCCGAGAATATTTTGGTGATAGCATCACAAAAGTGCTGTAATCAGTAACACATTACTCAGTAACACATTTACAGAAAGTACTATTAGAAAGTAACTTATTACTTTCAAATGAAGGTAACCAGTAGTGTGTAATGTATTACATTTTGAAAGTAGCACTGCTGATGACACAGCTGTATGTTCACCTTAAAACCAGTGAGACTTAGTTGGAACAAACTTAAGGACATCAGGAAGTCAGACCACAACAGTTGCTGTGGTTGTTGCAGTGCTGATTTATCAGACAGTCTAAAACTGCTTAGGATAGATATAAACAGAGATATGTCATTTTTTTCCAACCAGTGGACTGATGATCAGCATGTTCTTTCACTGTGGACAGTCCTAATCTTTCTCTCTTGTCTCCCTCCTGTCTTCCTGTCTCTTTTCAGGTGTCAATGTCCACTGAGAAAGGACTCAGACTGGAGGAGAACTTCGGAGACTCCACTCTGTACTCAGCAGCTGGCTTAGGCTGTAGCTCCACACAGGGTCCTGTGGAATTCTTGAATTCTTAAAAAAACAAGTTGCACCTAAGTCCTTAGAGGTGTGGTTAACAAGCAGACAGTACAGCAGACAGGTCTTAACACACAAAGAGAGAATTACTCTGCATATGACGCTTCCTAAATAATGTGATACTCCTATATCTGGCACTTTGATGAATCTGACCGCTGGATATCCACTTTTTTGACTGAAGGAGTCACTGATTGACTCATACAAAACTATAAGTGTTTTTTTTTTGTTTTGTTTTTGTTTTTTGTTTTGTTTGGTTTTGTTTTTTCTTGGGGGGTCATGGTGGTGGTTTCCCTTAAAGATTCACAACATAAAGTTAGCCTTTATTCAAATGATATATTATTTTTACAAGACTCCTGTGTGTCATCACAAGAAACGTTCAGTCTCATTTGCAGAATCTCCATGATCTCAAACTATACAAGAACTAGTATAAACAAAAGTCAGACTTACCTTTCTTTAGATTTACAGTGTACAACAAGAGAATTTTTGGCTTCTCAGCATTTGCTTGGAAACATTTTTAAATTTGGGATGTGTAAATTAACTATTTTTAATTGAATACTGAATGTTATTTATAGTTCCAGGTTTTATTTGTCTGGTGTTGCCATTGCATAGCTCTGCTGTCACAACAGAAATGTACAAAAAAATATATTGTTGACAGAATAACAGCTGTATACACTGATCACCCAAAACATTCCAACCACTAACAGCTGATGTGAGTAACATTGATCATCTTGTTACAATCCAATGTTCTGCTGGTAAACCTTTGGTCCTGGTATTCATGTGGATGCTACTCGACATGCTTCACCTACCCAAACACAGTTGCAGACTAAGTACACCCCCTAACGTTACTCCCTGGAGGTGGGGGTGGTTCTTAGTCAGCAGTGGTGTTCAGGTGGGGGTAGCACGTCAAGTGGCATCCACATAAATGCCTGGCCAAATGGTTTCCCTGCAGAACATTATTGTAACAAGATGATCAATGTTATTCTTATTACCTGTCAGTATTTTTTATGTGTGTATAGAGCTTGAAAAACACAGTAATGAAAAAGATGTGATCGTGTTAAACCTAAACATGAATACAAATGTGTGCTGATTGAGTTACTTTGACCAAAAGGTGATTCATTACAAATACTCCTTACTCTGCTCACTTTATGGGGTGTGTGAATTGACTTTCTAAAGTCAAAACAGTTCAGTTCAGTTCAGTTCAGTTCAGAAAACTTTATTTATCCCATGTGGGCAATTCAGTTTACAGCTCCCAGTTCAATAAATAAAAGCACAAACAAATACAACAGTCATTCATTAGACATACAACTTTTATCACTCAACTCTCAATTGTCAGTGGATCAGTTGAACTAATGGTTTCCCAGCAGTGATACCTTGTACATGTGCAAATATGCGTACATAAGTATTCGATCAATAAAAAAGAATGAATAAATGGGATAGAGAGTAAATAAATAAAGTAACAAAGCACAAACCTACTCATTAAAATTGGCATTCATCAGCCTGATAACTGAAGGGATAAAAGAGTTTGAGTAGCGATTTGTCTTCCTCGGGGGTGCATAGTAGCACCGCCCTGAGAGCATTAAATTAAATCTACTGGGCAGTCCTTAAACTGGCCATTGTTGTGTGGTTCAGAGTGACATGACATGAGCAGCATGTCAGACGGACTGTCATTCATTTATTCACTGCTTAGTACAGGAAATTCTGTAGAGCAAAATATGTAGTGTTAGGTCAATGGAGTCCACTAAACTAAACATTCAGACAACGCTACAAGACAGCAAACACACTATGTAGTAGGGCTGCCCTATATCAGGAAAACATGCAATATGCAATTACATCGTTGAATATTGCAATGACAATATGACTCACAACAAATAAACAGATTTCAAATATGTCTTTCTGCTTTAGGTTGGAGCGGCTAATATCAATCTCAGACAATGAATAGTCAGTGCACACTGAATAAAAAAAAATAAAATGCAGTGATATTGATAGATTTCAATGTTGTGAATGGGTTCCCAATAAAATTTGTGTTTTTATACAAACTGTAGTGTTAAACTGGAGTTTGATGTTGAAGTTGAATAAAATCCCAAATATAATAACTTTATGTAAATAAACACAGACTGTATATGTATCTGTATATACAGTCTATGAGCAAAACATTATACAAATGTCACATAATGAGCTAAGAGCACCAAAATCATCTACCCAGTATAAGGCGTATAACGTGAGTTTCTATGTTTTCTTTTCACTTACTGAGACGTTGAACAAAACCGTAAACTACAACAGAATTGGTCTTGCACGAGATGTAAGATTTATACAGTATGAAAATGGTAGCCGCCACTGAAAATCTTTTTTTCAACAGCATGTGCTCCCTGGAATGTAAAACATCATCGGGTCATCATCAATATTAGTCAATACAATATTGATAAGTAGCACAACCACATTATCATAATGTAGCATTATCAGGGAAAAACTAGCATCCCCTGGACGGTAAAATAACATCGTCACTGACATGGGTGATTACGGGATTTGCTGTCACAGCAGACATAGGATAACAGGAATGTCTGTAGTAATATCCTACATATCCGTGAATTTGGGTGTATTTTATGAACCTTAAAATACACGGTTATTATCTAGCAGTGGTCCCGGGAACCTCTGTGCTGCTTCGCTGTCATTACAAGGAAACCACGGTGCACCGAGCCTCAGAGAGCCGGGGATGACAGGTGAGCAGGTAGACAGTTGTCAGATTTGTGCAGAGCAAAAGAACAAATGCACTGACACATCATGGACAGTATGATGATAACATCCAAAACACAAGTGACATGAGAAATACTTTCAAATCTAGTAAAGTCACCCAATGCCACTGTTTCAACACAACATACAGCATGTGAATATATGGCATGTGTAAATCTACTGTTAATTACAATACCTTTATCGGGTTTATTGATAATCACGATGAAGGAAAACTTTAATAATATTGTGCAGCCCTACTATGTATTAGGCCACAAGTGAACATTTCTGATCAACAGTGATGTTAAACATGTCAGCTGTTTGTCAGACTGTAGGCAAGCAAACATTTTGAAAACACGAACTCAGCACATTTCAGAGAAATTAAAAAAATGAACATGTCCTCAATACTGATAAAAGTCTTAACCTGAAGGATGCATTAAATAGAAGACAGCTTGTTTGTCCTGTCACACCTGTAAAAATGAGTAATACTGAAAGTGTGACTGAAGAACAAATGTTTGCTCTTTCATTTAAATTGAACTCAAATGACCAAAGTTTGCTCTGGGTCAGTTGGATCTCATGCCCTAAGTCAGTGTTTGACTCTGTCAGCTAAAGTGCCAATACAGAAACCACATTGTATTTAATCAAGAGTATGATGAATCCTACTTAAAACCATAGTGTTCATATAGTCTTTTCACTTAATGTCTTTCTTTTGAGTGATGATGCTGCATTCAGTACAGGGCCAAATAACTCTCTTGTGAGGACACGATAACAGATGTCCGTGCCCAAAAACCTTTTAAATGACAGACAATTACTTATGCCTTTACCGAGGGTCAGAGAGACCTTTGCTGAGCTCCAAAACATTTTCCAGTCATTTCTTTAAATGCTTTTATGTCCCAAAATGATGTAAAAGTACAGGAAACACATTTGTTAGCATGATCTATTGATTTAATTAAAATGCACATTTGACTGTCTGACATCTCAATTTGCACATGTACTCCTTTGTATTTCCAGTAGCATGTTTCAGTGTTGAAGGAACATGTGGGAGTAAAATAGCAACACTAGAGTTGTGGCACTGGGATGTTGGTGACACATCAGTTATACGGAACATCTTTGATTTCAGACATCAAACTATTTCTGTTTTTAGTAGGACACATATGAGAAGCACACAACAGCCTCATGTACAGTGTCCTACAGACACCACCCCTATCCCATAAGCTGTTTCAATATACTGAGCAAAAAATTAAAAGTAACAGTTTTCCTTTTGTTCCCATTTTTTCACAGGTTTAAGTTAAAGATCAAAGACTTTTTCATGTGCTCAGTGGATATATTTCTCTCAAATTTTGTTCATAAATTTGTTAAAATCAATGTAAGTGAGCACTTTTCCTTTTCTAAAATAATCAATCCACCTGACAGTTATGTCATATCAAGATACTGATTAAACAGCATCATTAGTACACAGGTGTGCCTCAGGATGGTCACAATAAAAGGACGCTCAAAAATGTACAGTTTGATCACACAACATGATGCCACAAATGCCACAAGTTTTGATGGAGCGTGCCATTGGCACACTGACTGCAGGAATGTCCACCAGAGCTGTTGCCTGCGAACTGAATGTTCATTTCACTGCCACAAGTTGTCTCCAATGATGTTTCCCTAAATGTGGCAGTACATCCATCCAACCAGCCATGCAATTGCACAGGTTAGTTACAATATCAAACTGCTGTCAGGTCAAGACCCTGGTGAGGATGATGAGCATGCAGATGGGCTTCCCTGAGATGGTTTTTGATGGTTTGTGCAGACATTCTTCAGTTGTGCAAACAAATTGTTGCTTCAGCTGTTTGGGTGGCTGCTCTCAGATAATCTTGCAGGTGAAGACATATGGAGGTCTTGAGCTAGTGTGGTTACATGTGGTCTGTGAGTGTAAGGTTGTGTTTGGATGATCAATTTACTATCATATGCCATCTCCAATGCAGTTACCCTGAATTTGGCAGTACATCCAAGCAGCTTTACAACCTAAGACACACAAGCTAAGGACCTCCACATTTAGCATCTTTACCTGTAAGATAGTGTGAGAGCAGCCACCTGAACAGCTGAAGCAACAAATGGTTAACACAACAGATAAATTTAGCTCAAACTGTCAGAACCCATTTCAGGAAAGCTCATCTGCATGCTCATCATCCTCACCTGGGTCTTGATCTGACAGCAGTTAGTCATTGTAACTGACTTGTGTGATTGTGAGGCTGGTTTGATGTTCTGCCAAACTCAGGGAAATGACACTGGAGCTGGTGAAATGAGCATAAAGATTAGGGGCAAAAGTTCTGGTGAACATTCCTGCAGTCAGCAGGCCAACTGCAGGCTCCATCAAAACTTGGAACATCTGTGCCTATTGTGTTGTGTGATCAAACTTAGAGTGTCTTTTTTCCCCTGTAACACCTGTGCACTTCTGATATTTATCAATGCAGTCATTAGTTGTCAGGTGCAAACTATTTTCTACATGCTGGAAATTACACCAGCTGACAAAACAGACAAAAAAAATGGCACAAATATTCTAGCAGGATTTTTGCAGGACACAGATGCATCATGGCAGAGAGGCTGGCTGGTGTTGTAAGTCCTGTGCACCCTGTCCAACTGTTAATAAAGCTGCCATGAGGAGACTGCAAACTGGTGGACTGTATAAATCTCTGACTTTAACTTGCCTCAAGTTAAATTAGTCTCTGCAGTTGGATTTCAGGAAGATGTTCCAAAATACTTTTAATCTGTTCTTTAGAGTTTGAAGAAGTGAGAAGGGATGTGTTTTTGAAAGAACTGAGGATTTTTTTAAATGATTTTGAAAAACTAAAGACAATTTTGTGAGAATAAAAAAGTTTGATATTGTGTGTTTTTATTGGTGAAAATAAACACTTTTTAAACTGCATGTCTCTTCAGTGTAAAGAGGATGATGAAAGTATTTGCTACTTTAGGTTGGACAACATTTATTTATTTGTGTCTTTTTAAACACATCAGTGTTCAATCAAAGGAAGAAACATTTAAAAAAAAAATTACTGCAGCAAATTAAAAACAGCATCCTAAAGTTACCTCAGAGGAACTCTCTATTATGGACCACAAGAGGAGAAACAACAGCCTGTTACTGTTGTCAGGAATCTGCTATCTGTTTCCATCAGTGGCTTTCTGCTTCAATTGTTCTTTTTTTCTGACTTGAACCAAACAGCCAATTAAATACTTAGAAATGCCTGTGAGATCTTTTTAACTCATTACAGCAGTCAAAGGAAACTGACTGCTGTAATGAGTAATGATGACTTGGTGGTAGTGAAACTAAACTACTGCTACTTTTGATGCTGAAAACGTTTCACTGTTTTTTGAGTTTCGTCCAGCAGGAATAAGTTATGAACAAAATATTTGCATATCACTTTGAGCTGATATGGTGAACTTGTTAGCAAACAATTTGTTTTTTGTTTTTTAAATAGCTTAGTGCCAGCGATAGCAGTGGCTGGAGGCATTATGTTTTTGGGTTTCCTGCCCTCACGTATGGATGTACGTTCATCCCATCCTTGTGAACACAATGGCCTCTAGTTTCACAGACCGGGCGAGGCACAGCGCACCTGCGCTTCGCCAACTGGGTGTGGCCAGGCGGATTTTGCAAGTTTGGCACACTGTGCGCCCTGGTGCAGCTACTCCTCTTTCCCACCTCCGTCCCTTCTACCTGCGCAAGTCGGAAAGAGGGAGGAGAGAAGGCATGGAGTGGGTTTTACACAGTTGATTCACATCACACCAATCTGGTTTTCTGATGGTTTCCTTTGCCGACGTGCTGACGTATTGCGGTAAGCGAGTTGTGTCATTTCTGGTGTTTCTGTGACAGCGTCTCTGTACTGCTCTGGTGAATTCTACTAGCTACATTAGCTTTCCAGTTAGCGATGGCTTCTCCCTCTGCTCTTTCTTCCTCTGTGTGCCAAATGTTCAGTTATGCCCTCTGGTTATTGGCAGCTCTATTCTGAGAAACGTGAAGTTAGCAACACCAGCAGCCGTAGTCAAATGTATCCCTGGGGCCAGAGCAGGCGACAGTGAATCAAATTTAAAACTGCTGGCTAAAACTAAACGTAGATTCAGTAAGATTGTTATTCACGTCGGCGGCAATGACACCCGGTTACGCCAATCAGAAGTCACTAAAATTAATATTGCCTCGGTGTGTGAATATGCAAAAACTATGTCGGACTCCGTAGTTTTCTCTGGACCCCTCCCAAATCTGACCACTGATGACATGTTTAGCTGCATGTCATCATTTAATCGCTGGCTGTCCAGGTGGTGTCCAGCAAACAATGTGGGTTTCATTAATAATTGGCAAACTTTCTGGGGAAAACTTGGTCTTATTAGGAGAGACGGCATTCATCCCACTTTGGATGGAACCTCATTTCTAGGAACCTGGCAAATTTTATTAGTAATTTAAATCCCTGACAGCCCAGAGTTGAGACCAGGACTCAGAGTCGCAGTGCTATACGCCTCTCTGAGCTTTTAGTTCAGTTACCCAGCCATAATTTTCATAGTTTTATACAAACGGTGTCTGTCCCCCGACCCCCTAAATTATTTAAATCTAAACTTAAACAAAGAGGAGTTGTGCATAACAACCTCATAAAAATTAAAACCTCTTCTGTGACAGAAAGACAAAACAGGAGAATTAAATGCGGACTGTTAAATATCAGGTCTCTATCATCTAAAGCAGTGTTAGTAAATGAATTAATATCAGATAATCATATTGATTTACTCAGTCTCACTGAAACCTGGCTGCGTCCAGATGAATATGTTAGTCTAAATAAGTCCACTCCTCCCAGTCATAATAATACCCACATTCCTCGAGGCAGCGGCCGAGGAGGGGGAGTTGCAGCCATTTTTAACTCTAGTCTGTTAATCTGCCCTAAACCTAAACTAGATTTTAATTCATTTGAAAGTCTTGTTCTTAGTCTTTTACATCTGACCTGGAAAACCTCGCAGCCACTTTTATTTGTTATAATGTACCGTGCTCCTGGCCCGTATTCTGAATTTGTTTGTTTGTTTTTACCCAGTTTAGTTCTTAAATAACTAGAGCTGTCTTTATCAAGCATAAAGAATAACATTCATGTCGACGTTGATAATGACTCCCTGGCTACCGCGTTTATGTCATTATTAGACTCCATTGGCTTCAGTCAGGGTGTACATGAACCCACTCATTGTTTTAAACATACACTCGATCTAGTTCTCACGTATGGAATTGAAATTGATAACCTAACAGTCCTTCCACAGCTCCTCTTAAAAAGAAGTGAACAAAGCAAAGAAAGTTTGCTCCTTGGTATAACTCTCAAACCCGTAAGTTAAAACAAATATTGGCGATTAACCAAACTGGAAGAATCTCGTTTAATCTGGGCAGACAGTCTCAAAACTTATAAGAGGGGCCTCCGCAATGCCAGAGCAAACTATTACTCAGCATTAATAGAAGACAATAAGAACAACCCCAGGTTTCTTTTCAGCACTGTAGCCAGGCTGACTGAGAGTCAAAGCTCTATTGAGCCTTGTATTCCTTTAGCCCTTAGCAGTAATGATTTTATGAGCTTTTTTAATGACAAAATTCTAACTATTAGAGGCAAAATGCATGACCTCCTGTCCTCAGATAGTACCTATCTAACCTCAAACACAGCTGTAAGACCTAATATATATTTAGATTGCTTCTCCCCAATTTCTCTTCAAGAATTGACCGCAGTGATTTCTTCATCTAAATCATCAACGTGTCTCTTACCAGGGTAACCATATTTTGATTTCCAAAAAAGAGGACACTCGGCCGGCCATGACATAGCCTACTTAAATGATGCTTGCAGTTTACTCAAAGATGTCTTATAATTTTAATATATTTAAAGTTTATATGTATGGATAGAAAATTCAGTTTTATTACAAAATAATATCTCTCCAAGACAGAAATTCAGATAGGCTCCAATAGGGGACATATACACACACTAGAGTGTGGCGATCCGAGCCCGATGGTACCCAACGGGCCAGGCCGGGTTTAGTCAAAAATGTAGCTATAAATTGTATTCGGGCTCGGGTCGGATTCGGTCAGCTTTCAGTGAAAATGTAGTGTAAAAATAAATAAAATCCTATTGTCTGTCCTGTTTATTGCTTGGGCACTGTTATTTACGTGACAACACCTGAACATAACACGCAGACACACATTGGCTGTTTGTTTCTACCTCTCCCCTCTCTGGAAGTCTCGGACCTCCAGCTGCCCGCCTCTGCCTTGATTAAACGCTGAAAATAAAATAAAAAAGGAAGACAGGTTTTTCCTATTTTATCTTATTTTGTTTTATTTCTCCCTCTCCTCTCGCTAGAAGCGTCGGACCTCCCGCCTCCCGCTCCCGTCTCAAACACGGAGGTCTCCCTCTCCGCAGCTGAGCACCCACGGCGCATGTCCGGCCTGTTAAATAGCCTGTAACCACTGTGTGACGCAAACTCAGTTCTTTGGTCATTAAATAATGTCGGGCTCGGTTCGGACAGAAATATGCTGCCTGTGCCGTACACTAACACACACACACACACACACACACACAAACACATGGAAAACCGGACATTATCATCAGTTTATAAAAACCCCCTGGACGCCCTGTACGGGACGTGAAAAGTGGACATGTCCGGGTAAAAGAGAACGTTTGGTTAGCCTACCTTTTAGGCCAATTAAGTGATCCAGTCTCTGCAGTAGAATTTGATGGTCAATAGTGTCAAACGCTGCACTAAGATCTAATAAAACAAGTACAGAGACAAGTCCTTTGTCTGAAGCAAACAGAAGGTCATTTGTAATTTTAACTAGTGCTGTCTCAGTGCTATGATGCACTCTAAATCCTGACTGAAATTCCTCAAATAAATTATTATTCATTCATTCATTCATTCATCTTCTAACCGCTTCATCCTCTTGAGGGTCGCGGGGGGGGGGGCTGGAGCCTATCCCAGCTGACATCAGGCGAGAGGCAGGGTACACCCTGGACAGGTCGCCAGACTATCACAGGGCTAACGCAGAGACAAACAACAATTCACACTCACATTCACACCTATTGACAATTTAGAGTTATCAATTAACCTGTCTTTGGACTGTGGGAGGAAGCCGGAGTGCCCGGAGAGAACCCACGCTGACACGGGGAGAACATGCAAACTCCGCACAGAAGGGCTCCCACGAACCGGATCGAACCGGCAACCCTCTTGCTGTGAGGCGAGAGTGCTAACCACCACACCACCGTGCCGCCCATAAATTATTATCATGGAGAAAATCACACAGCTGGTCTGTGACTAGACTACTTTCTCAAGGATCTTTGACATAAAGGGAAGATTAGATATTGGTCTGTAGTTGGCTAACACCTCTGGATCCAGGGTGGGCTTTTTTAGTAGAGGTTTAATTACAGCTACCTTAAAAGACTGTGGTACATAGCCTGTTAATAAGGACATATTGATCATATCTAATATATGAGTGTTAACTAAAGGAAAGACCTCCTTAAGTAGCCTAGTTGGGATGGGGTCTAAGATAGGCTGACCAAACATCCTCTTTTGCCTGGACATGTCCACTTTTCACGTCCTGTCTGGGGGGGTGCTTATAAATTGATGACAATGTCCAGTTTTCCTTGTGTGTGTGTGTGTGTGTGTGTGTGTGCGTGTGTGCGTGTGCGTGTGTGTGTGTAATCCCTGAGAGGCTGCCTTATCGGTGGATCTCCAACACTCGCAACAAGGAAGCAGCAGACACCCGCGGCGCAGCATTATTCTAAGCTTCCAAGTTGCCAAAGCGCAAGTGCAACTTCACAGATGAACTGCAGAAAAAATTCCCAACTTACCATCCCGGTCGGGATATATGGGAGGCTGAGTGCACCGTATGCAAAGCTGGCACATATGATTCTATGTCTAATAAAGGTGCCGGGGACCTCAAAGTTGGATTTTCTAATACAGAAGAGGTATTATTGAGAACATTATTTCATATTATTTATTTATTTGTCCAGTAAGACTTGAAAAGATAGCTATTATTTTACAAGTTGATTTTTCTAATACAGAAGAGACATTATTTCTATCATTATTTCATTCCAGAGATTTTACATTTATTTTACATTTGTATTTATTTTTGTACAATTGAAACTTGTAAAAAGATTATTATTTTAGGCATAATAAAAGCAAGTTGAGTAATCTCTGAGAAGCCTATCTGAATTTCTGTCTTTGAGAGGCAGCGTCCTCCTGATAAATCCTGAGCTCTATCAGAGCTGTCTAAATAAATACTTCAGAAGCTAAAAGTTTAATTTCATGTTTCATAATACGGATGGTTGGTTTAAATATCATAGTATAAATGTCCTTTATGAAATTAAGACTGTGTAACAAGTTAGTATACTGTACAGGTCCGGCAGAAAATATAACAGTAGCCTACTGCTAATTCTCAAACAGTTTCAGTTGGACGTTGCATCTCAACTGCTCACACGTGCCACCTGCTGGTTGTTGTTGCGCACTGCAGCTACTCATGGATCAATTATTTCACCCCCTTCACTGTGGAAGTGAGTAACATCTGTATGTGAAAATGTATGTGAAATGGTTAACAAAGGATGACAAAGGCCATTTCCACATATGTAATTAATTAAGCTATTAATTCACACTACGCAACTAAATAATATATCACACATTTTTGAATAAAATATATTTCATATGCATAGGCCTATTTATTTATTTTATTAGATTCTGTGCTTGCATAATTTTGGGTGTTACATTTTTAATAGAATGGCCATTCTACCCATAAATATCATATATATATATATATATACAGTGGTGGAAAAAATGGCTGAGAATCTTTATCTTCAGGCGTGTTTCCTGCGTTAGGTTCCTTGTTTTAGCCATTTTTGTGTCTGAAGAACTTTCAAATGTGCTGGCTTTATGTAGACACGAAGCTTGGCAACAAAAATTGTGTCTTTTAATAAAAAGAACGACCTTCATCACTGGTACCAAAATGACCCAATACTCAAAATTGCTTATGTATTTTTATGGAACCAATCAATTTTAAGTTTGTAATGACTTTTTTAGGATTTATTTAGTATTTTGGCTGTGACTGTACTAAAAGAAATAGCACTTGAAGACCTAAGAGTGATTCTTAATGCAATATTTCACAAATGCATGGGGTGTCCGAAAACTTTTTTCCACCACTGTATATATATATATATATATATATATATATATACAGTACAGGCCAAAAGTTTGGACACACCTTCTCATTCAATGCGTTTTCTTTATTTTCATGACTATTTACATTGTAGATTCTCACTGAAGGCATCAAAACTATGAATGAACACATGTGGAGTTATGTACTTAACAAAAAGGTGAAATAACTGAAAACATGTTTTATATTCTAGTTTCTTCAAAATAGCCACCCTTTGCTCTGATTACTGCTTTGCACACTCTTGGCATTCTCTCCATGAGCTTCAAGAGGTAGTCACCTGAAATGGTTTTCCAACAGTCTTGAAGGAGTTCCCAGAGGTGTTTAGCACTTGTTGGCCCCTTTGCCTTCACTCTGCGGTCCAGCTCACCCCAAACCATCTGGATTGGGTTCAGGTCCGGTGACTGTGGAGGCCAGGTCATCTGCCGCAGCACTCCATCACTCTCCTTCTTGGTCAAATAGCCCTTACACAGCCTGGAGGTGTGTTTGGGGTCATTGTCCTGTTGAAAAATAAATGATCGTCCAACTAAACGCAAACCGGATGGGATGGCATGTCGCTGCAGGATGCTGTGGTAGCCATGCTGGTTCAGTGTGCCTTCAATTTTGAATAAATCCCCAACAGTGTCACCAGCAAAACACCCCCACACCATCACACCTCCTCCTCCATGCTTCACAGTGGGAACCAGGCATGTGGAATCCATCCGCTCACCTTTTCTGCGTCTCACAAAGACACGGCGGTTGGAACCAAAGATCTCAAATTTGGACTCATCAGACCAAAGCACAGATTTCCACTGGTCTAATGTCCATTCCTTGTGTTTCTTGGCCCAAACAAATCTCTTCTGCTTGTTGCCTCTCCTTAGCAGTGGTTTCCTAGCAGCTATTTGACCATGAAGGCCTGATTTCGCAGTTTCCTCTTAACAGCTGTTCTAGAGATGGGTCTGCTGCTAGAACTCTGTGTGGCATTCATCTGGTCTCTGATCTGAGCTGCTGTTAACTTGTGATTTCTGAGGCTGGTGACTCGGATGAACTTATCCTCAGAAGCAGAGGTGACTCTTGGTCTTCCTTTCCTGGGTCGGTCCTCATGTGTGCCAGTTTCGTTGTAGCGCTTGATGGTTTTTGCGACTCCACTTGGGGACACATTTAAAGTTTTTGCAATTTTCCGGACTGACTGACCTTCATTTCTTAAAGTAATGATGGCCACTCGTTTTTCTTTAGTTAGCTGATTGGTTCTTGCCATAATATGAATTTTAACAGTTGTCCAATAGGGCTGTCGGCTGTGTATTAACCTGACTTCTGCACAACACAACTGATGGTCCCAACCCCATTGATAAAGCAAGAAATTCCACTAATTAACCCTGATAAGGCACACCTGTGAAGTGGAAACCATTTCAGGTGACTACCTCTTGAAGCTCATGGAGAGAATGCCAAGAGTGTGCAAAGCAGTAATCAGAGCAAAGGGTGGCTATTTTGAAGAAACTAGAATATAAAACATGTTTTCAGTTATTTCACCTTTTTTTAAGTACATAACTCCACATGTGTTCATTCATAGTTTTGATGCCTTCAGTGAGAATCTACAATGTAAATAGTCATGAAAATAAAGAAAACGCATTGAATGAGAAGGTGTGTCCAAACTTTTGGCCTACACTGTATATATATATGGATGGATATATATATATGCATGGGGCATATTTCAATATTTGAATGAGGGGCACATGTCCGTGTTATATGGCTTAGACAGGGTGGGGTATGGCGTGAATAATGAGGAGAGAAAAATAAGTAAACAGAATAAAAAGCAGGGGGCGGTACGGTGGTATGGTGGTTAGCACTCTTGCCTCAGAGCTTGGTTGCCAGTTCGATCCCGGGCGTGGGAGCCCTTCTGTGCAGAGTTTTTATGTTCTCCCCGTGTCAGCGTGGGTTCTCTCCGGGCACTCCGGCTTCCTCCCACAGTCCAAAGACATGCAGATTGGGGACTAGGTTAATTGATAACTCTAAATTGTCCATAGGTGTGAATGTGAGCGTGAATGGTTGTTTGTCTCTATGTGTCAGCCCTGCGATAGTCTGGCGACCTGTCCAGGGTGTACCCTGCCTCTCAACTTTATTTATATGGCACTTTTCATACAACAGTAACACAAAGTGCCTCACAGAGGTTAAAAACAACAAAGATCCAAACAGAAAACAAAAAGAAAAGAGAAAACCCAACCCTCCCACCCAACAAAAAGCTATTTAGCTCATAAAATTGAGCCTCTTTTTAATGTTTTTAAAAAGTCTCTGCAGCTCTGAGGTTCTCCGGCAGGCTGTTCCACAACCGGGGGCCATAATAATTAAATGCTGCCTCCCCGTGTGTTTTAGTCCTAACTTGTGGTAAGGTTAGCAATTTTAAAACTGGTGTAATGTGCTCCCGCCCTCTGGTCCTCGTCAGCACTCGTGCAGCTGAATTCTGTAATAATTGTAGATCTGAGATACTCTTTTTGGGAAGACCAGAGAGCAGGGCATTACAGTAATCTAACCTACAGGAGATAAAAGTATGCATCAGCACCTTCGTGCTGGCCTGAGGGAGAAACGGGCGGACTCTGGCTATATTCTTAAGGTGGTAGAAACCTGCCTTTGTTATGTTTTTAATATGTGGAATAAAACAGAGCTCAGAGTCAAAAATCACACCCAGATTTTTTACAGATTGTGTTGGTTTAAAATCCTGTAGTTTTGGTAAAAGTTTCTCTCTCTGGCCTTCAGGACCAATGACTAAAACCTCTGTTTTGTCCTGGTTGAGCTGCAGGAAATTCACTGCCATCCATGATTTTATATCTAAAATGCAGTTAAAAAGGGCATCAATTGGCCCTGTGTCATCAGGAGACACGGCGATGTACAGTTGCGTATCATCAGCATAACTATGAAAGCTGATGCCATGCCTCCTGATGACGTCCCCCAGAGGAAGCATGTAGAGATTAAAAAGAGTAGGACCTAAAATTGACCCCTGGGGGACCCCAAACTTTATCTCATGGGTTCCTGAGGAACGTATATCCATACTTACAAAGAAGTGTCGATCAGTAAGGTAAGAGACGAACCAGTTAAAAACAGTACCAGAGAGGCCGACCAGGTGCCTCAGTCTATTTAATAAAATGTGATGGTCTACTGTATCGAAGGCGGCAGTTAGATCCAGTAGTACCAAGACTGTGAGTTTATGGTTATCTAAATTGCACCTGATGTCGTTTAAAATCTTTAAAAGGGCTGCCTCGGTACTGTGGTTCATCCTAAAACCAGACTGATACTTCTCTAAAGTGTTATTTGTATTTAAAAAATCATTTACTTGGCTAAAAACCAGTTTTTCTAAATTTTTGCTTAAAAATGGTAAGTTGGATACAGGTCGATAATTATTAAGAATGTTGGGGTCTAAATTGCTCTTCTTCAGAAGGGGCCTCACCACCACCGTTTTCAAGGAGGCCGGGAAGACACCTGTCTGAAGAGAGCAATTCACCATGTACAGTAGCTGTTTCTCAGAGAATCCATAAAATGTTTTAAAAAATGGTGTGGGAATTGGGACTTTATTTGGGAGAAAACTCAACCAAGTGTCCTTGCATCAACCAGGGCAAAACTCTTCAGTGTTTCCTCAGGTAAAAGCAATGATCCAGGTGTGTCGACAGTTAAAATCTGTTGCGATAAGAGACTGGATCTGATGTCATTGATTTTACTTCTGAAGTGGTCTGCAAAGTCCTCACAAAGGGCATTGGTTGTTGTCTTAGGTGATCTGTTAAAATTACTGTTTGTTAAAATATCAATTGTGGAGAAGAGGAATTTGGGATTGTTTTTATTGTCAGAGATTAGTTTTTTGAAGTGGGAAATTCTTGCCTGTTTGACTGCGTTATTGTAGGTTTTGAGATGTTGACTTAATATTTCATAGTGGACTGTTAGGTTTGATTTTCTCCACCTTCTCTCAGCACTCCTGCAGCATCTTTTCAGTTGTTTGATTTCCTGATTTCTCCATGGGGGAGTAGGCTTTGTTCTAATTGTTTTGATTAAAAGTGGAGCCATTGAGTCCAGCGTTGACTTGAGTTTGTTGTTAAAATTGCCCACAATAAAATCACAGGGTGCTGTTAAAATCTCTGCAGGAGTGCTCTGTAAAATCTGGATAAAATTTGCAGCCACTTCAGAAGTTAGGTAGCGTTTCCTCACTGTTCTCACCGGGGCCTCCTGATGGTTAAAACTGGTGATGTTAAAAAACACACAAAAGTGGTCGGACACAGCCAGATCCACAACAGAGGACACACCCACGGACAGGCCATAGGTTATGACCAGGTCCAGGGTGTGCCCTCTGCTGTGGGTCGGCTGTGTGACATGTTGTTTAAAATCTAAACAGTTTAAGAGGTTTAAAAATTCTCTGGATACTGGGTCCGAGGTCTTGTCAATGTGTAGATTGAAATCACCAGTTATTAAAATCCTGTTGTAGGTGGAGTGAATGATTGATAATAATTCAGAGAAATCACTGATAAAAGAAGTGGAGTACTGGGGTGGTCTGTAAACCATTATGCAAATGCTCAAATGACGTGTAACTGCAAAAAAAAACTTCATTTGAGGACATTGTGGTTTTTGTTACTGATGCAGTTCCGCCTCCTCTTTTACCTCCCCTAATAGAATATAAATAGTTAAAATTTGGTGGGGAAGCCTCGGTGAGAACAACAGGTGCGTCGGTGCTAAGCCATGTCTCCGTCAGGAGAATACTGTCTAGGTTATTGTCTAAAATTAAATCATTTATGATAAAAGATTTGTTTAAAAGGGAGCGCATGTTCAGCAATGCCATTTTAATGTTTGTGCTGAACGTGCACTTTTCGTGACTTTTCAAATGGATGTTAAAAACACGGTTAGGTCTAAAAACATTCCTGGGCTTCAACTTTCTAAGTGTAATGATAGTTTTTATGGTTTGAACGTCCTGTGTTTCCGGTTGCAGAGAAGGTGCTACTGAGGGAGAAGTGTGTGTGGTGCAATGTGTAGTGGAGGAGGGTGGAGGTGGGTGAGCAGTGAGTCAGGAGGTGGCTGTGGTGCAGGATCGGATGGTCAGGTCAATGCTAACCCTAACCCTGATAAAAGCCGTGATCCCTCCTGGTTTGGGTGGAGGCCGTCCTGTTTAAAAAGGTGGGGTCTGTTTAAAAAAGCTATAAAATTGTCCACAAAAGGGATACTTTTGGACAGGCAGTATCCCTTCAGCTGACGAAGGCTGAACGAGGTGGGGGAAGCGGGCCGGAAATAATTAGCCACTTCCCCGTGTCCAGCAGGCGGTCCACCAGGGAGATGAAGTCCTGCTTGAGGACCTCTGACTGCTGGTTCCTGAGGTCGTTGATACTGGCCTCCAGGACCAGCGTGGAGGCCAAGCTGTGCCGTGCAGTCAGCTGGAGGGCGGAGGATGCAACCTCACTGACACGCACCAGGGTGGCAGAAGGTGCAGCCGTTGTGCACTTCCACATGCCTGACCATGGAGGTCCCGATCACCAGCACAGAGCGGGTGCGCTGCTCCCGAGTGCGCGCCTTCGACTGCCTGGAGGTTCGACGGTGACGAGATGGAGCCCGATGTTTGTGGCGCCGGGCCACGTTTCCTCCTGACCGGGATGGAGGGGAGGGGTCAGGCTGGACAAGCAGACGCCGATTCCTGGACTGGTGAGAGCCACGGCCAGCTGGATGTAGGCCTACAGGTTCCACAGGCGAGCTGGACGAAGCATCCATGGGAGGGAAGACCTGCAGGCTTAGGATGTCATACCTGTTATCCAGCGGCAGCTCCGGAGGCGGAGGAGGAGGAGATGGACGAGCCCCAGAGCCCCTAGCCACCACCGAACAGGGCTCCCTCAGCTTGAGTGGAGTTGAGCTCACCGGTGCTCCCGCTCCACCATAGCACGAGGTGGAGAGTGCCGATGATTTGGGCTTGGCTCCCTGGCGGTGCCAGCGGGACTGGGCTAGTGCTGGTGTCTGAGTTCCGGTGGTTATGGAGCCGGTCCACGGCAGGGTGGTGTTGTTCGTGGCCATCATGCTCCGGTCACCAGCGCCGAATGCCGTCAGGTGAGCAATATGTTTCGCCTGGGTCATGGCGACGGTGGTAAAATCCAGGAGGATCTTTTCCCTCTCCTTGAGGTCGGCCTGCAGTCCGGAGATGCTCTCCCTCAGTTTTGACAGGGTTGGGAGGCAGGACTCACACACCGCCAACATACCTGCGGCCTGTACTGGAGATCTGTTCCCCGGGACACACTATCAACACACGGAGGTGAGTTAAAATTTTTACCCTCGGTCGTGGGGCCGAAATATCCAAGGGGACCTTTCCCAGTTTTAAGGGGGCAGTCCGCTTCAGGTGGTGAGTTGTAGGTCTCCCACAGTTAAACAATTTTTAAAAGTTGGCGCCTCGCTAATGCGGCTGGCAACTTCCGCGTTCATTTCTGCGGTAGTCTATGATCCGTGACAACCACAGGCCCGATGGCTTAAAACCTTAGTCCATGTTTAAAAAGTACATACAATAAAAGTGGTTTGTTAATAAAAGAAGCGAGAAACTGGATTCAAAGCTGTGTTTTACTGAACCGAAGTGGCGGGGAAACCAGTGACGCCACGCATGCGCATGCGAGGTTGCCATTATGTAACATAATGTTACAACATGATATGAAGAGATAATATAGGCTATAACAGAGGTAGCCAACGCGGTGCCCGCGGGCACCTGGTCGCCCACAGGGACCACGTGAGTCGCCCGCAAGGCATGTTCTAAAAATAGCACTAGTCACCATGGCGCTCCATCTAAAAAATTTTGTTGCTGTTTTTTTAATCAAAAACGCTTGTATTAATGTAGATTTTAAAATGTCAATATGTAATATAAAAAAATTAAACAAAAATGTTTTATGTATGAACTCTGGTCTTGTCTGAAGTCAAAGGTCATCAATATAGTGCGCATGTCACACCATCATCTGAGACAGGAAGCGGGTGCAGCTAGGATGAGGCTCTAGATGTGATTTTTAACCCCCAAAATGAAGAAAACATGGCAGAAAAGTGAAAGAAAACATACCATTTTCACAGTGATTGGGAGGAAGAGTTCTTTTTTACGACAGTGAAAGAAAAATGTGTGTGTCTCATTTGCGGGACGACTGTTGCGATGGCAAAGCGGCACAATGTGGAGAGACACTTCAGTACGTGTCACAAAAGCTTCGATGCTAACTACTCACCTGGCAGCGCTTTACGGACAGAAAAAGCCCGTGAGTTAAAGGCAGGTTTGGGCAAACAACAGTCTTTTTTCACGAGGCCGGTGATAAAATCACAAAAAGCAACTGAAGCTTCGTTTAGAGCTGCCAATTTTTTGCTAAAGAGCAAGAAAGCCTTTTCGGACAGGGATGTTTTGAAAGATGCAATGATGATAGTTGCAAACACTGTATTCAAAGATGAGAAGAATGGTCCCGATGCCATCTCCACTCTCTCCGATGTCCAGCTGGGGGCAAGTACGATGGTTAGAAGAATGTCAGCTATATCCGAAAACTTGACAGAGCAACTGGACCGGGATCTGGCTAAGTGCAGGTGGTTTAGCATTCAGTGTGACGAGTCCGTGGACAGCACCAGTACAGCTCAGCTGATGATGTTTATCCGAATGGTGTTTGATGATTTCTCCACCAAAGAAGAACTCCTGACACTTCTGCCCCTGAAGACAACAACGAGGGGAATTGACATCTACAACGCGGTGAAAAGCTACTTTGTGGAGAAAAAGGTACCATTAGAAAAGCTGGTGTCGGTGACGACAGACGGGGCTCCTGCCATGACGGGCCGGCATGCAGGCTTCATTGCGCAATGCCAAGGTGACCCAGACTTTCCAACATTTCTACATTACCACTGTATCATTCCCCAGCAGGCGTTATGTGCAAAAGTAACTGGCTTTGATCATGTGATGGCTCCTGTCATGAAGATCATAAATGGCATCCGCACCAAAACCAAACACACACAGGACATTTAAGGTGCTATTGGAGGACCTGTCAGCTGAATATGGTGACCTGTTACTGCACACAGAAATCCGATGGCTCAGCAGGGGACGGATTTTGCAGCGTTTTTTGTCACTTCTGGGCGAAATCAAAGAGTTTATGCAATCTAAAGGGGAAGACACCTCGCTGCTTGAGGACACTGAGTGGATACTTGACCTTGCATTTTTAACGGACATCACTGGGAAACTGAACCATTTGAACTGTGAGCTGCAAGGCAAAGGTAAGACTGTCGCCGACATGATAAGTGCTGTAAACGCATTTAAAGCTAAGATGAACATTTTCTCTGTGCATTTACAGAGAAAAAAAGTGCTGCACTTTCCCTCCGTACAGTCAGTGTTGAATGACAATGCTTCTGCATCTGCAGCTTTTGACAAAGCTGTAGAAAAGTACTCCCAAGTCATAAACAGACTAGGGCAAGAGTTTGAGAACAGGTTTTGTGACTTTGATCAACTTGAGACATGTGTGTCATTCGTTTCAAATCCTTTCATGCAAGTGGACATGACATGCACTGCTGAGCAACTAAGTGCTATGCTCAACTTGGATGTTGGACAGGTAGAGATGGAAATCCTAACGTTGCAAAATGACCTCCACCTCAAAACCCATCAGTCTGCACCAAACTTTTGGTGCCTTGTGGACACAGAAAAGTACAGTGGTGTATGCACAGCAGCTATGAAAGCTGCCTGCCTTTTTGGTTCAACCTATCTCTGTGAATCAGCCTTTTCTAACATGAACTTCATCAAGAACAAACACAGAACACGCCTTACTGATGCACACTTACAAGACTCAATCCGAGTTGCGGTGTCAAATTATACACCAGATTACAGTACATTGGTGAACAGAATGCAATGTCAGGCTTCCCACTAACTGACATTTACAGACAAAGAAAAGGGATACCATATCTATTCACTGAACCACCATGACAACATTAAACTCAAATATTGCACAAAAATGTGAAAAATAATTTGTTCAAGAAGTGAGTAGTACGAATGGGATTCATTTAAAAATGTGAAAGAGTTGATTTTTTGTTTTTGAGTTGACCTTACATAACTGATGATTTGTACAAACATGAGACAGAGTTCATGATTTGTTAAAAAAATGTTACAAAGTTAGTGGTTAAACAAGACATGATTTGAAGATATGACTTGTTAACTTCTCACGACTTATTGCTTAATGATTTCCTAAAAATGTTAAAAGTGATAATTTGTACAAAAATATAGCAGGTGTGAGTTTGAACAAAATGCTACAAATGTGCTTATTCATACAACACTGTCAAGAAAGATATTTACAAAAATATCAGAGATGTGATACCCCTGACCTGCAAATGTTGGAACAGATTGTCAGAAATAAATGTTGCAAGTTGAAATATATCTGTGTTTCCTACCATCATTGTTGTGGAAATCATTGTTAATAATAATTGTGAGGAATAATTAACACTGACATGTGATCAGACAGTCTCTTCACATATTATTATTATTATTATTGTTAAAAGGTTATCTGTGCAACTTTGTTATTCAGGAAGTTTGTATCAAACAAGTAGCCCTTCGTACTACTCAGTACCCCTGAAGTAGCTCTCAGTCTCAAAAAGGTTGGTGACCCCTGGGCTATAATATATTGTAAAGATATATATTATGACATAATACACAGTATAATATAACATGATATGATATAACACAGTATAACATAAGCATAACAAGATATAAAATAGTGTGATGTATTGTAGTGTAATATGAACATTAAATATGACTATAATTAAATAATATAACATGGCACAACATAACACTATGGTAATGACCCATGGTGACGAGGGCCAGAGTCAAACTAGGGAACTGGAGAGGCAGGCGAGAGGTCCTCGCACCCAACCCCCAGCGGCGCGACCAGGGGCCCCGGCGAGAGACAGGCAGGGCATGCCAGCGAGGAGACCCACCCCTCGTAACCCCACCACCCTCTGTTGTGGTTAAATTGTTGTTGTGGCGGGCCTGCTTTAGGATGTGCCCCCCCCCCCCCCCCCGGCCATCACCACAAACATAATTAATGCACTAATAGTGATAATGTATATTAGCAATCAATCTACAGTACATCACAGGAAGAATTTAATAATTTTATAGTGATAATAGTGATCTAATAACAATAACAATAATAATATTAATAATCATGATAATAGTATTAATAATATTGATTATAATAATGATAATGACAAAGGTGTTAATAATAGAAATGCTAGTGCTAACCATGATGTTGGTGATTTATTAACTGATTAGAAAAATGGATAAACAGGGAAGAGAAAGAGCTAAATAAATTAAGTTAATTTAAAAAAAAATCAAAAAACAAAAAAACAAACCAAAGTAAAATAACCCATAGATGAGTTGGGGGGGTCCTGGCAGAGCTTTATGTCTGTATAATCTAGCGTTGAGATATTGGGTCAGAGGTTGGGGGCATTGGTGTCACCAGCAATAGGCAGAGGTGAGGATGGGGATGTGTCAGTGTGTGTATGAATGCTGGTTTGTGTTTGGCTGGTCTTACTGATGAAGGGGGTCCAGTATAGCTGTGAAATGAATCCATTTGGTTATTTTTAAATGCTATTTGTCTTTCTATTGAAATGTGTTCAGATAGTAGGTGATGCCATTGGGATGATGAGAGGTTATGTCTGTCTTTCCAGTTTAAGAGTATTACCTTCTTAGCGATTGTTAGAGCGACCAGTATGGGTTGTTCATATTTCAATGGTGGTTCAACTGATGTAAGATCTCCCAGCAGACAAACAGATGGGGAGACTGGAATGCTGCTACCTATGATTCTAGATAATGTACGTGTGATGTTTGTCCAGAATGATTGGATGGGTGGGCAGAGCCAGATGGCATGAAAGTAATTATCTGTGGTGTTTGATGTGCAGTGTGTACATTCATCATTGTCTTTGAGTCCCATTTTGTGTAATTTATATTGTGTGAGGTGTACTCTATGTAGAATTTTATATTGGATAAGTTGCAGTTTGGGGTTATTTGACATTGAGAAGGTATTATTACAGATGTGCATCCAGGAGTTGGTGTTTATGGTAACTGTTAAATCTCTTTCCCAGTCTTGGACTGGTTGTGGGAGGGTATTGTCTGTTTTAATTAAAAGTTTGTATAGTTTTGCGAATGTTTTTTTCTGAGAGGTTATACATTTGATAGAATAGTGGAGGTGTGTCCAGGCTATTGTCTATGTTGATTTTACCTTTCAAGCAGTGCTTCAGTTGTGAGTATTGTAGAAAGGAGTTATTGCCAATGCCATATGTAACCAATCTCAGTTCTAGCTCAATAGGGTAGACACTGGGTGGTACAGAAACAGTATCAGTGTATCACTTCACTATCACATGGACCAGTTATCAGGTTCTAGGTTCGGTGCGGGAGGAGGAAGTGTTTAGCAATATGCATGAAGTAGCAAGAGTAAAATCACATGAACAGGTAAGTTTAAAAACACGTTACTGTATTAATTATTTGTGTAACAAATAATAAATAAACATTTGTCACAATAAACAATGAGGTCTTTTCCTTTCTTCAACAATGTTATTCACACTGTGACCAAAAACAAAAAAAAAACAAAACAAAACAAAACCTATTATTGTTAGTGACTTTTAGCTCTCAATGTGTTAAAGATCTACTTTAAGTTTATCCTGCGCTAATTTTAACCCTACAGTTAAACTATGCTTTAATATTGTCAACACAATGAGTTTTTACATTTTTTAACAATGTACCCTTTAAAATGAAATGAATTTATCAAAATGCCCTTTAAACTGCTTATCAAAATACCTCTAAAAGTTGAATATCAATTTACAACACTTCACCAAACAATGAAATCAAATACAAATTCAACACAATAAAATTACAGTATGCTCCTTTAAAGCATGAACAGTTTCTCTCTTAATGTCCTTTAACAATGATGTCTGCAAGAACCAAAATCCCTCAGTGTCATGGCAAAAATCAGTCCTACCAGAATGATGATGGAAACAACAGCTCAGATATCTCAGAATCGTCTCATCAATAAGCTTGGCTCGCCACGACTGCTGAACTCTACTACCACTGTTGCAGCGCAGAGGAGCAGCAGAAGTAGTCCACACTCTTGAAAACACACCAATCTAGCTTCAACAGAGACAAGGAAAAAGACGCGGCCTGCAACAGGCCAAAAGAAAAATTACGCATTTGCCCTTTAAATTTGAACACACACATCCAGAGTCATAAACGGCTTAAATACATTTATAAATAAATACATTTTTTTTATTACAGCGCATGGCCTTACACACGGCATGTACAGAAATAATGCAAGCTCAAATTAGCATTTTCGCAATTATTTAACAGTAAACAACAGGTCGGTACCAACTAATTCACTCACAAAATTACCAATAAAATTCACTCACCAGAAAAGTTCTGTCATAGGCACACACTCCAACTTGTAAAGAAGCACGGCTCACAAACTCCAGGTTTTTGTCCACTTTGCAGAGACAGGTCACATGAGGACAGAGTAAATAGCGTTTTTAGATACCTAACTTCACAAAGCAATAGCTCTTGCTCGACTTTAAACAGCTAATATGACTGCTGTTAGCAAACACAGCGGCAACAAGTTAGCTAACACTCACGTTTTCTCCGGCGACACGATGTCTCCACTTAATTCGACGAACGGCCAAAAAGGGAAACTTTATCCACTCAACCTCTCCAGCAAAAAAGTAAAATATCAATTTCTCCAGTATAATCCAACATGTAAATCCTCAGAGCAATCCAAGGTGCGTCTGTGTCTGATCCGCTCGCGCAGCAGAGAGAGTTAATCGGAAATGCAAGTGAGCTTAATTGACACGGAGTGAGCTTTTAACTGACATTTTTGGATTACAATGTAATATTTAATGTCTGATAACATGGGTTACACAAATTTCTGTTTAAGTTTTTCAAAGGATATGAGTGTGCCATGCTCAAATAAGTGTTCTAGATGTGTAATGCCTGCTTTTTTCCATGAATTGAATAATAGTGGTTTATTCTTAATTTGGAATTCCGGATTGTGCCAGATTGATGTATATTTGTTTGAACTTATGGGGTGTCCAGTGATTTGGTTGCATTTCCACCAAGCTGTCACAGTCACTGCTATAAAAGGGTTTTTGAAACAGTTATGATGTTTGACTGATTGGGTGAGGAATGGAAGATCTGATAATGATAAGTCTTGATAGTTGTGTTGTTCCACATCCAGCCAGGGGTGTTGGGTATGATGAGTTTTTTGCAACCGTATGGGTATGTACTGAAGATGATTTGCAAGGTGGTAAAATCTAAAATTTGGAGCAGCTAGGCCTCTGCGGTCTTTAGGTTTCTGAAGGGTGGATAGTTTTATTCGTGTTTTTTTATATTTCCAGTAGAATTTGGTTATGACAGAGTCTATTGTGTTACACCAGTGTGGTGAAGGATGAGTCAGTGTCATAGAAAAAGGTAGTTTATTTTTGGCAGTATGGTCATTTTTATTGCTGCTATTCTTCTGATCAGTGAGATTGGTAAGTTGTTCCAGCGAGTGAGGTCTTCTTCAATGCTTTTTTGTAATGGTATATAGTTTAGAGAAAATAGCTCTGACAGCTTGGTGGAAACACTGATACCAAGGTATTTAATGTTGCCCGTTTTTATTGTCAGGGAGGTTTTTTTGGATGCAGTATTCCAGTTTCCTTCACAGAGTGGAAGAATTTTGGATTTGGACCAGTTTCAGAAAATTTTGAGAATGTGGAAACGAAAACTTCAGGGAGGGTTGTTGAGGGGTTTGTTAAGTACAGTAGGATATCGTCTGCATATAAAGTAATCTTGTGGTGAAAATGATTTGTTTGTACACCAGTAATGTGAGTATTTTGTCGAATGGCGGCTGCAAGAGGTTCAGTGAATATTGCAAATAGTAATGGAGAGAGTGGACATCCTTGTCTTGTGCCCCGTTGTAGAAGAAAGCGTTGAGAGGTGATATTGTTAGTTATAACTGAAGCGGACGGGGTGTTGTAAAGAGTTTTGATCCAGTGAGTGAACGACTCCCCAAAACCAAACTTCTCAATGGTAGTGAAGAGAAATGTCCAGTTGACTTTATCGAAGGCCTTTTCTGCGTCCAGTGATGTGATTATGGTGTTGAGGTGATTTCTCTGGGATAGACTGATGATGTTGAATAAACAACGCATACTGGTGGATGAGTGCCTGCCTTTTATGAATCCTGTTTGGTCTGGATGAATTATTGTGGGTATGACTGTTTCTAATCTGTTAGCTAAAGTTTTGCTTATTATTTTTAAGTCACAGTTGATCAGGCTTATTGGTCTGTAGCTGGAGGTGAGAGGTGGATCTTTATCAGGTTTGAGCAGAACTGAGATATGAGCTGAATTCATGTGTGTGGGTATGGTTCCTGATGATCTGATGTCATTGACCATTCTGTTGAAAAGGGGAGATATGAAGTGCCAGCGGTGTTTATAAAATTCTATTGGGTAACCATCTGAACCAGGTGATTTGTTGTTGGGCATGGAGAAAATGGATTTCCTGAGTTCTTCTGAGTTCAAGGGTCAGTCTAATAAGGTTGCTTGTTCTTCTGTTATTTTTGGTAGTTCAATATTGTTGAGGAAGGAGTGGATGTCGGAGATATTTGTTACATTGTCTGAGCAGTAGAGAGTTTGATAGTAGTTACAAAAAAAAAATTGTGTTTATTTCTATTGGGTTGTATATTAAGTTTCCCTGTGGGTCTTGGATAGTTGTAATACTGTAAGTGATTTTTCTTTGTTTCGTTTCAGTTGTTTCGCGACAAATTTACTTGATTTTTCATTATGTTCAAAATAATTCAGTCTCATTCCTTGCATGAGAAATTGAGTTTGCTGATGTATTATGTTATCAAGCTGTGTTTTAACTTTCTGTATTTCATTTTGAGTATGTTCAATGGGGTTGCAGGATTGTTGAGAATGGAGATGTTTCAGTTTATGTTCCAGTTCTTGTTTTTTTTCTTGTTCCTTTTTCTTCTTGTGGGTAGAGTATGAGATGATATGGCCCCTGATGACTGCTTTTGCTGTTTCCCAAAGAATGGATGGAGATATTTCTGGGGAGTCGTTCAGCTCTATGAAGGATGTCCACTCTCTCTTGAGAAGGTTATTAAAATCTGTGTCTGCTAGGAGTGAAGTGTTGAACCGCCATCTACTTGAAGGGGTTTGTGTAGGTTCTTGCACTATATCAAAGCTGATTGGGCCATGGTCTGAGATGATTATTGGATGAATTTCTGAGTTGTTAATCTGAGGTATAATAGAATTGCTTACTAGAAAGTAGTCAATGTGGGAGTAACTTTTGTGAGGGGGTGAGCAGTAAGTGTATTCTTTATGAAGTGGGTTTTTGGTTTGCCAACAATCGCTAAGTCCAAGGTCTTCCATGTATTTTTTGATAATATCAGATGAGTGCTATGATCTGTGAGTGGTTCCAGGATTTGATCTGTCAAGATTTGGACTGAGGATTGTATTAACCCCCCTACTATAATTGCTGAATCAGAAAGATTACTGAGATGAGAGAATACTGTATGGAAAAAATGTGGGTTGTTTTCATTGGGTCCATAAATATTTGCAATTGTTATTTTAACATTTCTGATGTGTCCTTTAATGATAACAAAACGGCCATCTGGATCTGTGATTGTAGTTTCATTGTGATATGGGATATTTTTATTTATCAAGATAGCAGTTCCTCGTTTTTTGGAGTGGTAAGAAGCAGAAAAGATTTGATCTATCCATTTGGTCTTAAGTTTTATATGTTCTGATGCTGTGAGATGTGTTTCCTGTAGTAGGCAGAAACTGGGTTTTATTTTAGCCAGGTGGTTAAGAGCTTTAGTACGTTTTGCCTGCGACCCAATACCTCGGATGTTCCAGCTGATGAACTTTAAGGATGACATTGAGAATGATATAGTTTGTTAATAATTAAATCTCTGCCAGTCCCCTCCTTTGCTTCCTGTGACATGTATCATATGTAAGCATATTATAGACATACATGTGCCCAAAAAATGTATGAGAAGGGAAAACAGTTAACAAAAGCACGAAACAAGACATAGTTACACTAAAACACAGAAGAACAACAACAACAATTAGCACAATGAGTGAGTATGAGTGTGTGTCAGAGTGAGGGTGTGTGTGCTTGTATGGGAATGAGTGTGTGTGAGTGTTTGCTTGTGCGTGCACGCACGCAAGCGCGGGCGTGTGCGCCTGTCAAGTCAAAGTCGGAGAACAGGAGAGATTAATCAAGGGTGAGCAAGAGAGACGAAGTTCGTTTGTTATTTAAAGAAGGGGGGAGGGTGGAACGAGGAGTGAGATTTTTATGTTTACATCTTCATTGGAAAGAGTTTGAGCATTTAAGCTTATGTCCGCATGTTATATGAGCCAGGGTGTGATGGAGGAGTCCCGGAATAATTGTCCTTCTATGTACAGTTTGTCCACAACCAGGGTGGCCCGTTCACCCTTCTGCCTGCGCTGCTTGAGGATGGGGTACAGTGTTTTACGTCTTTCAGTTATTTCCTTTGGGAACTGATCGTTCATCCCGAACACGGTTCCTTTCAGCTCCCTGCCTTTGCTTTTCACCAGTTCTTTTTGTTGGAAGTGTTCAAACTTTGCAATGATGGGACGGGGGTGTGATCCGGTGCGGGCTCCAAGGCAATGTATACGGTGAAATGTGATTTTGTTGACGGTGTCTGATGGGAGTTTGAGAGCGGACTGCATGAAGTTGCGAACGAGTGAGTCAGGGTTATCTGTCGTGCTTTCGGGGATTCCTGAGAAAATGTTGTCTCGCATCGAGGCCGGTTCTAAGCAGGGGCAAGAGGGGGCAATGCCCCCTTAAACAATTAAATGTCTTGTCCCCTCAAATCAAATCCACCAAAAAAGGCACAAAACTGAAAAGTTTTCTCATCTGTCTCTACTCCACTCCGTGATGTGTGCCGGTGTGCCGGATTAACTGGTGTTGAATCAACTGGTGAGACAGATGTGTGGTAGGCGTGGCCTTTGTGAACCCATTGTCAGCTAACCAGTAAATAAACATTGCGATCGCTTCGCGTCTGCATTTCATTCATCTAAAGCTGTCGTTTGCAACATTATGATACAGTATACTGGTCTGGACATCATTCACATTAATGAATCGCCGTTTCCACTGATATCCTCCAAAGACACATTGAGCCACGGAGATGTCAAGCCAAGACGAGAGCCAGGAGAGCATGATTCCCTGTGACATTCAGCAAACACTTCACAATAACGTAATAAAAACCTGAATGCATCCAAAATGTGAGCGGGTGATATGTTAAAGTCACACGATTTAAGTCGAGAGGCTACAATACTAACGTTTGTCCGTGCATCTGATGATTAGCGTTTCCTACACCTGTGCGCACCTGTGCATCCAAATCGCTTTAAAATTAGAGTTCACAGTCATGTGAAATGTTTATGAATGAGTTTAAATGAACTGTAAAGAATATCGCTGTGTTGAGCGAAATTACAGTGTGTAGCACTTGGTGTAAAACACGATCGATGATAGTATCACAAGTTAATCTGAGCAGTCACATGTTCCCACAGTGAGCTGCTCCACACTACATGCCAACACTTCTGACTGTATGTGTAACTCGCGGGCTGTGGGAAAGCACAGACAGCTCACAGATCCACTTGATATGGAAATAATAATGATATATGATAAAGACTGATGACAGGAACATTTTGTAACCGACTTACTAGCATTTACAGTTTTGTAAACAGGCATTAACAGAGACACTTACGTTGCCCACTCCGTACTCGACGGTCACGCAAGTTACGTCGGTTCTTTTTATTAATTGTTATAAATTATTATTGTATTTGTTATGTTGTGGTAGGCCTATATATTTATATATATGCGCATGCGCCCGCGCGTGCAGCCTGTTGCAGTCGCTCCTGCTCGTTGTTCTCAGTTTTCTTACTTTTTTTGCTTTATTAAGTTTGGTATTTGTGCTTGCTTTTTGTGATTGTAATTTTGAAACTGCACCCTCTCAAAACATGCTGACTGAGAGAGTTGTACTCGTTTTCCTCACCCTGGAATTACTTATTTCATTCGGACCCGGCACCATTGCGCAACAACTTCATGGCCGCATTGTTTACTCCAGAGATCAGCTGATCGCGCTGAGGCCGGCTGGCTTGGCAGCCGGAACATCGGAGATACCAGCTGAACTGTGGAGGAAAACACACAGGATGCAGGGGAGGAAGTAAACAGCGGCGGAAAAAAGCAGGGTTGAGACAACGGAGGCTTACGGAGAAGAGAAGATATAAGCCGTGTCTCCCCTCTCATCATGGGCAATGTGAGGTCACTGGCAAATAAGATGGACGAGCTGACAGCGGTCGCCAAAAGTCAGAAGGAGTACCGGGAATGTAGTCTGATGTGCTTCACTGAGACATGGCTTCACCAGGACATTCCCGACAACAACGTCTCCATCAGCGGCTTTCAGACTGTTCGGGCCGACCGGGACTGCACCGAGAGCGGTAAGCGAAAAGGAGGGGGGCTTGCTGTTCTAGTAAATAACCGCTGGTGCAGTCCTGACCATATTTCTATTAAAGAACGAATCTGTTGCTGTTGGACTCAGGCCGTATTATTTGCCCAGGGAGTTTTCACATGCCATTATTGTGACTGTTTACATCCCCCCCTCTGCCAACCCGACGTCGGCATGTGACGTCATTCACTCCGCCATAGCCCGCCTGCAGACTAAACACCCAAGTGCCTTCATAGCTATCTCGGGTGACTTCAACCATGTCACCATGGCAACAACATTACCCACATTCACACAGTATGTGAGCTGCCCTACCAGAGAGGAGAGGACACTGGGCTTGCGGTATGCAAACGCCAAAGATGCATACAGCTGCTCCCCCCTCCCCCCTCTGGGTAGGTCAGACCACAACCTGGTGCACCTCAACCCCTGCTATGTACCACTAGTCAAGAGCCAGCCTGTGACCATGAGGACAGTGAGGAGATGGTCAGAGGAGGCTTATGAGTCACTGCAGGGCTGTTTTGGTGTGACAGACTGGCAGGCACTCTGTGAGCCACATGGGGAGGACATCGACGGGCTCACAGAATGCATCACAGATTACATCAGCTTCTGTGTGGACTCCACTGTCCCAGCCAGGACTGTCCATTGTTACCCAAATAACAAACCGTGGGTAACAAAGGACATCAAAGCCATCCTAAATGCAAAGAAGAGGGCCTTCAGAGCTGGTGACAGGGAGGAGGTGAGAACAATACAGGGGGAGCTGAAGATGAAGATAAGGGCAGCTGGAGAGGTACAGGAGGAAGCTGGAGAGGAAACTCCAGCAGAACAACATGAGAGAGGTCTGGAGTGGAATGAGGACCATCACTGGCTTCAGGACCAACAACCACAGAGGAGTTGAAGGCAGCGTGGGCAGGGCCAATGAACTGAATCTGTTTTTTAACAGATTTGACACTGCTGGACCTGCCCATCCCCCCCCCCGACTCTTCTGCTGTCTGTCTTGGTCAACCATCTCCCACTCCACCCTCTTCCCCCACTCCTCCCTCTCACACCTCAACACCCTCCTGCTTGACCCCCCCTCCTCCTCCTCCTCACACCTCCTCCCCCCGTGGTCACACTGACTGCTCTCTCCATCATGAGGACTACACCCCTCCCCCACGTGTCGTCACCTCCACAGTGTGCTTCACTGCTGACCATGTGAGAAGACAGCTGATGAGACTCCACTCAAATAAGGCTGCAGGCCCTGATGGTGTCAGCCTCAGGGTGCTCAAAGCCTGTGCCCCCCAGCTATGTGGAGTACTTCAGCATGTCCTCAACATGAGCCTGAGTCTCCAGAGGGTCCCCTTGCTGTGGAAGACATCCTGCCTCGTTCCTGTGCCTAAGACGTCGCTTCCCAGTGGCTCCAAGGACTACAGACCCGTGGCATTGACCTCCCACATCATGAAGACCCTGGAGAGACTTGTCTTGGAGCAGCTCCGGCGCATGGTCAAGCCACTTTTGGACCCCCTCCAGTTCACCTATCAGCCCGACTTGGAGTTGAGGACGCCATCATCTACCTGCTCAACCGTGTCTACACCCATTTGGATAAGCCGGCGAGCACTGTGAGGGTCATGTTTTTTGACTTCTCTAGTGCGTTCAACACCATACGTCCAGCTCTACTGGGTGACAAGCTGACAGCAATGCAGGTGGATGCCCCTGGTGTCCTGGATTGTAGACTACTTGACTGGCAGACCACAGTATGTGCGCTTGCAACACTGTGTGTCAGACAGAGTGGTCAGCAATACTGGGGCCCCGCAGGGGACTGTCCTCTCTCTCTTCCTCTTCACCCTCTACACCACGGACTTCAGCTATCGCACTGAGACCTGCCATCTTCAGAAGTTTTCTGATGACTCTGCTATAGTTGGATGTATCACCAAGGGTGATGAGGATGAGTACAGGGCTGTTGTGGATAACTTTGTCACATGGTGTGAGCAGAACCATCTGCAGCTCAACGTGGCAAAGACAAAGGAACTGGCGGTGGCTCTGAGGAGGACCAAGACACCGGTGACCCCTGTTTCCATCCAGGGGGTCAGTGTGGACACTGTAGAGGACTATAAGTACCTGGGGGTACACATTGACAATAAACTGGACTGGGTTAAGAACACTAATGCTCTCTACAGGAAGGGCCAGAGCCGTCTCTATTTTCTGAGGCGACTGAGGTCCTTCAACATCTGCCGGACTATACTCAGGATTTTCTATGAGTCTGTGGTGGCCAGTGCTATCCTCTATGCTGTTGTGTGCTGGGGCAGCAGGCTGAGGGTGGCGGACGCCAACAGACTCAACAAACTGATCCGCAAGGCCAGTGACGTCGTGGGAACGGAGTGTGACTCTCTGATGGTGGTGTCAGAGAGGAGGATGCTGTCTAAGCACCAAGATGTACCACTGAGCACCACAGGAAATCATTCCTGCCTGTGGCCATCAAACTGTACAACTCCTCCCTCTGAGTGGCCCTGTGACTATTTCACACACTGCAATAATTTAATCTAACTTGTGCAATAACCCCATTCACCCTGACTGTATATATTTTGTTTGTGTAAATAATCTTGTTCAGTTTACAATATATATATATGTATATATATATATTTATTAGGGACCTCGGCCTGAAAGGGCGAGGACCCTCTTGTCTTTGCTGCGTGCGTTTATAAGTGACCGGGCCCAACACCAGTGGACTACTCACAAAGCAGCCCTCGCCGAAGGCGAGGACCCCCCCTATACTTTTTGCCGCGTTTATTCTCACTGACCTTTATTATTAGAGACCGAGCCCTAAGGCAGAGGACTGCTCACAGAGCAGTCCTCGCCAAAGGCGAGGACCCTATTGTTTTTGGTGCGTTTATTAGGGACCGAGCCTAGAGGCAGAGGACTGCTCAAGGAGCAGTCCTCGCCTTTGGCGAAGACCCTCTTGTTTTTGCTGCGTGCATTTATAAGTGACCGGGCCCAACAGTAGTGGACTACTCACAAAGAAGTCCTCGCCAAAGGCGAGGACCCTCCCTATAGTTTTTGCCGCATTTTTTCTCACTGACCAGTTTATGCTCAAGGAGCAGTCCTCGCCTTTGGCGAAGACCCTCTTGTTTTTGCTGCGTGCATTTATAAGTGACCGGGCCCAACAGTAGCGAGGACCCTCCTATAGTTTTTGCTGCATTTTTTCTCAGCCTAAGGCAGAGGACTGCTCACAGAGCAGTCCTCGCCAAAGGCGAGGACCCTATTGTTTTTGGTGCGTTTATTATTAGGGACCGAGCCCTAAGGCAGAGGACTGCTCAAGGAGCAGTCCTCGCCAAAGGCGAGGACCCTATTGTTTTTGGTGCGTTTATTAGGGACCGAGCCTAGAGGCAGAGGACTGCTCAAGGAGCAGTCCTCGCCAAAGGCGAGGACCCTCTTGTTTTTGCTGCGTGTGTTTATAAGTGACCGGGCCAAACAGTAGTGGACTACTCACAAAGAAGTCCTCGCCAATGGCGAGGACCCTCCCTATAGTTTTTGCCGCATTTTTTCTCACTGACTAGTCCTCGCCGAAGGCGAGGACACTATTGTTTTTGCTGTGTTTATTATTATTCTTTATTCTTTATTCTTTATTCTTTCTTCCGCCGCCTCTTTGAACTGGAATTTGACCCCCTAAACATGCTCAAAAACTCACCAAAATTGGCACGCACATCAGAACTGGTGAAAAATTTTATAAAATGGTGACATTAACCCCTAAAGTGCCAAAATGGGCTCTCTAGCGCCACCTAGGCACACAAAAATGGCCGCCACGGCCTGTAGGAACGTCGAGAAACATGAAACCAAAAGTGGCGTGTTCGTCTCATCAAGACCTAAAAATCACGTGCTGACACCCTGACCTAAATCCAACAGGAAGTGAGATATTTGCCCTTTCAAAGTAAGATTTTGCCTTAAAACTGCCTTTCCTAAAAAATCATCTTCTCATACAGCGTTTATCCTATCGACTTCAAACTTGCACAGATTACAGATCAACTCCTTCTAATCAAAAGTTGTGCGTAACTTTTTCATTACTCGCTTCGTTTGGATTTTGTGGCCTCCATAAGGTGAGATGTCAGAAAACGTCCTGACGATCTTCCAAAGCTGTCCCATAGGAAATGAATGGCAGCAGGGGGGAGAAAGAGACCAATCTTCGGGCTTTTTCTAGCATTTACAGCGTCTCCATACTTTGTGCTACAGACTCCATTCCAACTCTCAAATGTTGCCACAGGTCTCATCTATTCACTCATGTTTTCATCTTTTCATATCTTTTATCGTTTTGATCGGTGCCTCTCAAAGTACCATGAGCAAAAGTGGAGAAATTCTCAGTTTACAATGGGTGTGTATTGCACGGAATGCTGTGAGCTAGAGTGAGAGGGCTCTAAAATCGTCTAAAACTTTTGTCTTTAACTCGCTGCCATGGCCACAATTTTCACTGTACAGACACAATTTATACCACAAAACGTAGGAAAATTTGTCCAGCTCACAGATATGTTGACATGGAATCTCTCCCACGTACACATTTTTGCTGAGCGGCTCCAAAGCGAAGGGAGCGCCCATTATTTTCTCATTCACTCCCATGTAAAGTCTGACGAGAAATTTCTGGAAACAGCTTAGGTGCAACACATTTTAAACTCGCTCCCCTGACCACATTTTTGACTTGAGAAATATAAAACGTGACACGTGCGTTCACGAGAAGTGGCTGGCTCTCAAAATCACTTTATTTTCTTGCTTGGACCAACGGTTTGGGCATGCGAAGCATTTGTTCGAGGAGTTAAAACCCATTTTAAACAGCCTTTGGTGAGCTGCTCTCCTTAGCTGTCTGTGTGTGCCACAGGTGCTGACAAGTCATTAATCGCCATGACAACAGCTGCACACACAGACACAGGGCTCTCTGTCTGTGTGTCTCACAATCTTTAAAGGACAGATTACAGCAGCAGAAACTTCATTTGAAACAGCAAATACACATTATTAACCCCTACAGTGCCAAAATGGGCTCTCTAGCGCCACCTAGACGCACTAAAATGGCCACTGCAGCCCATAGGAATGTCGTATCAAGATCAAACCAAAACTGGTGTGTTTGACTTACAAATCACGCATTGACACCCATGACCTGATTCCAACAGGAAGTGAGCTATTTGTCCTTTCAAAGTAAGATTTTGCCTCAAACGTGGTCTCAAGAAAACACATCTCCTCCTACACCGTTTATTTTATCAGTTTTAAAGATGCACACATGCCACCTCAACTGCTACTAAACAGATCTTCTGTATAACTTTATCTCTCTCATCATCACATTATTTTCATGATTGGACCAACAGTTTGGACCAACATTTACACAGTAGATTTATTTTGTTTTGTGTTGTTTTTGTCGTCTCTTCCTCAAAATAAAGGAAGAGGAATCTGATGGGAAGAAATTCACTCATCTAATTTGAATAATGTGACATCACTTGTACATACCTACAGCTACAGAAAGCATTCAAACATCAAACCCTTCAGCTCTGTGAGGATTTTCTGATGTTTGTGGCAATATGTTTGATATTTCTAAATAATTCACAGTGACGACATAAGCTGGGGGCGGAAACGGGCGCGAGTGCGAGGTCCCGCCAAACGCTGCTTGCAGCTTTAATTAGGGACCGAGCCCTAAGGCAGAGGACTGCTCACAGAGCAGTCCTCGCCAAAGGCGAGGACCCTATTGTTTTTGCTGTGTTTATTATTATTATTCTTTATTCTTTATTCTTTCTTCTTTCTTCCGCCGCCTCTTTGAACTGGAATTTGACCCCCTAAACATGCTCAAAAACTCACCAAAATTGGCACGCACATCAGAACCGGTGAAAAATTTTATAAAATGGTGACATTAACCCCTAAAGTGCCAAAATGGGCTCTCTAGCGCCACCTAGGCACACAAAAATGGCCGCCACGGCCTGTAGGAACGTCATAGAAACATGAAACCAAAAGTGGCGTCTCATCAAGACCTAAAAATCACGCGCTGACATCCCTGACCTAAATCCAACAGGAAGTGAGATATTTGCCCTTTCAAAGTAAGATTTTGCCTTAAAACTGCCTTTCCTAAAAAATCATCTTCTCATACAGCGTTTATCCTATCGACTTCAAACTTGCACAGATTACAGATCAACTCCTTCTAATCAAAAGTTGTGCGTAACTTTTCATTACTCGCTTCGTTTGGATTTTGTGGCCTCCATAAGGTGAGATGTCAGAAAAACGTCCTGACGATCTTCCAAAGCTGTCCCATAGGAAATGAATGGCAGCAGGGGGGAGAAAGAGACCAATCTTCGGGCTTTTTAGCCTTTACAGCGTCTCCATACTTTGTGCTACAGACTCTATTCCAACTCTCAAATGTTGCCACAGGTCTCATCTATTCACTCATGTTTTCATCTTTTTCATATCTTTTACCGTTTTGATCTGTGCCTCTCAAAGTACCATGAGCAAAAGTGGAGAAATTCTCAGTTTACAATGGGTGTGTATTGCATGGAATGCTGTGAGCTAGAGTGGAGAGGGCTCTAAAATCGTCTAAAACTTTTGTCTTTAACTCGCTGCCATGGCCACAATTTTCACTGTACAGACACAATTTATACCACAAAACGTAGGAAAATTTGTCCTGCTCGCAGATATGTTGACATGGAATCTCTCACACGTACATTTTTGCTGAGTGGCTCCAAAGCGAAGGGAGCGCCGATTTTTCTCTCATTCACTCCCATGTAAACTCAGAGGAGAAATTTCTGGAAACAGCTTAGGTGCAACACATTTTAAACTCGCTCCCCTGACCACATTTTTGACTCGAGAAATATAAAACGCGACACGTGCGTTCACGAGCAGTGGCTGTCTCTCAAAATCACTTTATTTTCTTGCTTGGACCAACGGTTTGGGCATGCGAAGCATTTGTTCGAGGAGTTAAAACCCATTATAAACAGCCTTTGGTGAGCTGCTCTCCTTAGCTGTCTGTGTGTGCCACAGGTGCTGACAAGTCATTAATCGCCATGACAACAGCTGCACACACACACACATAACCACACGGCTCTCTCTGTCTGTGTGTCTCACAATCTATAAAGGACAGATTACAGCAGCAGAAACTTCATTTGAAACAGCAAATACACATTATTAACCCCTACAGTGCCAAAATGGGCTCTCTAGCGCCACCTAGACACACTAAAATGGCCACTACAGCCCGTAGGGATGTCGTATCAAGATCAAACCAAAACTGGTGTGTTTGACTTACAAATCACGCATTGACACCCAGGACCTGATTCCAACAGGAAGTGAGCTGTTTGACCTTTCAAAGTAAGATTTCCTCAAACGTGGTCTCAAGAAAACACATCTCCTCCTACACTGTTTATTTTATCAGTTTTAAAGATGCACACATGCCACCTCAACTGCTACTAAAGAGATCTTCTGTATAACTTTATCTCTCTCATCATCACATTATTTTCATGATTGGACCAACAGTTTGGACCAACATTTACACAGTAGATTTATTTTGTTTTGTGTTGTTTTTGTCATGTCTTCCTCAAAATGAAGGAAGAGGAATGTGATGGGAAGAAATTCGCCCATCTAATTTGCATAATGTGACATCACTTGTACAGACCTACAGCGACAGAAAGCATTCAAACATCAAAACGTTCAGCTCTGTAAGGATTTTCTGATGTTTGTGGCAATATGTTTGATATTTCTAAATAATTCACAGTGACGACATAAGCTGGGGGCGGAAACGGGCGCGAGTGCGAGGTCCCGCCAAACGCTGCTTGCAGCTTTAATTATTATTATTATTCTTTATTCTTTCTTCCGCCGCCTCTTTGAACTGGAATTTGACCCCCTAAACATGCTCAAAAACTCACCAAAATTGGCACGCACATCAGAACTGGTGAAAAATTTTTTAAAATGGTGACATTAACCCCTAAAGTGCCTAAATGGGCTCTCTAGCGCCACCTAGGCACACAAAAATGGCCGCCACGGCCTGTAGGAACGTCGTAGAAACATGAAACCAAAAGTGGCGTGTTCGTCTCATCAAGACCTAAAAATCACGCGCTGACCACCCTGACCTAAATCCAACAGGAAGTGAGATATTTGCCCTTTCAAAGTAAGATTTTGCCTTAATACTGCCTTTCCTAAAAAATCTTCTTCTCATACACCGCTTATCCAATCGACTTCAAACTTGCACAGATGACAGATCAACTCCTTCTAATCAAAAGTTGTGCGTAACTTTTTCATTACTCGCTTCGTTTGGATTTTATGGCCTCCATAAGGTGAGATGTCAGAAAAACGTCCTGACGATCTTCCAAAGCTGTCCCATAGGAAATGAATGGCAGCAGGGGAGAAAGAGACCAATCTTCGGGCTTTTTCTAGCATTTACAGCGTCTCCATACTTTGTGCTACAGACTCCATTCCAACTCTCAAATATTGCCACAGGTCTCATCTATTCACTCATGTTTTCATCTTTTTCATATCTTTTATCGTTTTTGATCGGTGCCTCTCAAAGTACCATGAGCAAAAGTGGAGAAATTCTCAGTTTACAATGGGTGTGTATTGCACGGAATGCTGTGAGCTAGAGTGGAGAGGGCTCTAAAAATCGTCTAAAACTTTTGTCTTTAACTCGCTGCCATGGCCACAATTTTCACTGTACAGACACAATTTATACCACAAAACGTAGGAAAATTTGTCCTGCTCACAGATATGTTGACATGGAATCTCTCCCACGTACACATTTTTGCTGAGCGGCTCCAAAGCGAAGGGAGCGCCCATTATTTTCTCATTCACTCCCATGTAAACTCAGAGGAGAAATTTCTGGAAACAGCTTAGGTGCAACACATTTTAAACTCGCTCCCCTGACCACATTTTTGACTCGAGAAATATAAAACGCGGCACGTGCATTCACGAGAAGTGGCTGGCTCTCAAAATCACTTTATTTTCTTGCTTGGACCAACGGTTTGGGCATGCGAAGCATTTGTTCGAGGAGTTAAAACCCATTATAAACAGCCTTTGGTGAGCTGCTCTCCTTAGCTGTCTGTGTGTGCCACAGGTGCTGACAAGTCATTAATCGCCATGACAATGGCTGCACACACAGACACGGGGCTCTCTGTCTGTGTGTCTCACAATCTTTAAAGGACAGATTACAGCAGCAGAAACTTCATTTGAAACAGCAAATACACATTATTAACCCCTACAGTGCCAAAATGGGCTCTCTAGCGCCACCTAGACGCACTAAAATGGCCACTGCAGCCCATAGGAATGTCGTATCAAGATCAAACCAAAACTGGTGTGTTTGACTTACAAATCACGCATTGACACCCATGACCTGATTCCAACAGGAAGTGAGCTATTTGTCCTTTCAAAGTAAGATTTCGCCTCAAACGTGGTCTCAAGAAAACACATCTCCTCCTACACCATTTATTTGATCAGTTTTAAAGATGCACACATGCCACCTCAACTGCTACTAAAGAGATCTTCTGTATAACTTTATCTCTCTCATCATCACATTATTTTCATGATTGGACCAACAGTTTGGACCAACATTTACACAGTAGATTTATTTTGTTTTGTGTTGTTTTTGTCTCTTCCTCAAAATAAAGGAAGAGGAATCTGATGGGAAGAAATTCGCTCATCTAATTTGCATAATGTGACATCACTTGTACATACCTACAGCTGCAGAAAGCATTCAAACATCAAACCGTTCAGCTCTGTAAGGATTTTCTGATGTTTGTGGCAATATGTCGACATAAGCTGGGGGCGGAAATGGGCGCGAGTGCGAGGTCCCGCCAAACGCTGCTTGCAGCTTTAATTAGGGACCGAGCCCTAAGGCAGAGGACTGCTCACAGAGCAGTCCTCGCCAAAGGCGAGGACCCTATTGTTTTTGCTGTGTTTATTATTATTCTTTATTCTTTATTCTTTCTTCCGCCGCCTCTTTGAACTGGAATTTGACCCCCTAAACATGCTCAAAAACTCACCAAAATTGGCACGCACATCAGAACCGCTGAAAAATTTTATAAAATGGTGACATTAACCCCTAAAGTGCCAAAATGGGCTCTCTAGCGCCACCTAGGCACACAAAAATGGCCGCCACGGCCTGTAGGAACGTCGTAGAAACATGAAACCAAAAGTGGCGTGTTCGTCTCATCAAGACCTAAAAATCACGCGCTGACACCCCTGACCTAAATCCAACAGGAAGTGAGATATTTGCCCTTTCAAAGTAAGATTTTGCCTTAAAACTGCCTTTCCTAAAAAATCTTCTTCTCAGATCAACTCCTTCTAATCAAAAGTTGTGCGTAACTTTTTCATTACTCGCTTCGTTTGGATTTTGTGGCCTCCATAAGGTGAGATGTCAGAAAAACGTCCTGATGATCTTCCAAAGCTGTCCCATAGGAAATGAATGGCAGCAGGGGGGAGAAAAAGACCAATCTTAGGGCTTTTTCTAGCATTTACAGCTCCATACTTTGTGCTACAGACTCCATTCCAACTCTCAAATGTTGCCACAGGTCTCATCTATTCACTCTTGTTTTCATCTTTTCATATCTTTTACCGTTTTGATCTGTGCCTCTCCAAGAACCATGAGCAAAAGTGGAGAAATTCTCAGTTTACAAAGGGTGTGGATTGCATGGAATGCGGTGAGCTAGAGTGGAGAGGGCTCTCAATATCGACTAAAACTTTTGTCTTTAACTCGCTGCCATGGCCACAATTTTCACTGTACAGACACAATTTATACCACAAAACGTAGGAAAATTTGTCCTGCTCGCAGATATGTTGACATGGAATCTCTCACACATACACATTTTTGCTGAGTGGCTCCAAAGTGAAGGGAGCGCCGATTTTTTTCTCATTCACTCCCATGTAAACTCAGAGGAGAAATTTCTGGAAACAGCTTAGGTGCAACACATTTTAAACTCACTCTCCTGACCACATTTTTGACTCGAGAAATATAAAACACGGCACGTGCGTTCAGGAGAAGTGGCTGTCTCTCAAAATCACTTTATTTTCTTGATTGGACCAACGGTTTGGGTATGGGAAGGACTTGTTTGAGGAGTTCAAACCCATATTAAACAGCCTTTGGTGAGCTGCTCTCCTTAGCTGTCTGAGTGTGCCACAGGTGCTAAGAAGTCATTAATCGCCATGACAACGGCTGCACACACACACACACAGCCACACAGCTCTCTCTGTCTGTCTCACAATCTTTAAAGGACAGATTACAGCAGCAGAAACTTCATTTGAAACAGCAAATACACATTTACAGTGCCAAAATGGGCTCTCTAGCGCCACCTAGACGCACTAAACTGGCCACTGCAGCCCATAGGAATGTCGTATCAAGATCAAACCAAAACTGGTGTGTTTGACTTACAAATCACGCATTGACACCCATGACCTGATTCCAGCAGGAAGTGAGCTATTTGACCTTTCAAAGTAAGATTTCGCCTCAAACGTGGTCTCAAGAAAACACATCTCCTCCTACACCGTTTATTTAATCTGTTTTAAAGATGCACACATGCCACCTCAACTGCTACTAAACAGATCTTCTGTATAACTTTATCTCTCTCATCATCACATTATTTTCATGATTGGACCAACGGTTTGGGAATGGGAAGAACTTGTTCGAGGAGTTAAATCTCCATTAAAACAGGTCTCTTCTCTGTGTTCTGTCTGTCTCTCTCTGCTCTTCTGCCAGGTGCACTTACTTAATTACTATGGCAACCACTGTCACACACAAACTCACAGAAACGTGATGTCTGTGTGTGTCTACCTACATTCAGACATGACAGAGGCACAATCTCCATTTTAATCCTTTAGGTGCCAGAGTTTATTGAGCAAAATATTCCAATTTCATTTCAACATTTCAAAAGGCTGTGGCTTGAAAGTGGTGACAGATAAAGGCATACTGTAAATGAGAAAACTATTCATCATGACCCAAAGTTAGTCATGGGAGTAAATTAACTCATCTGTTGTTACATCACTAGGCAGTGCCCATATTGGATTTCATACATATCAGTAAATCAACATATTTACGCAGTAGATTTCTTTTGTTTTGTGCTGTTTTGTTGTCTGTTCCTCAAAATAAAGGAAGAGGACTCTGCTCGGAATAAATTGATTCATCTAATTTGCATATTGTGACATCACTTGTACATACCTACAGCTACAGAAAGCATTCAAACATCAAAACGTTCAGCTCTGTAAGGATTTTCTGATGTTTGTGGCACTATGTGTGATCTTTCTTAATAATTCGCTGGAGGCCGAAACGGGCGAGGTCCCGCCAAACGCTGCTTGCAGCTTTAATTATTATTATTTCTTTCTTTCTTTCTTCCGCCGCCTCTTTGAACTGGAATTTGACCCCCTAAACATGCTCAAAAACTCACCAAAATTGGCACGCACATCAGAACCGCTGAAAAATTTTATAAAATGGTGACATTAACCCCTAAAGTGCCAAAATGGGCTCTCTAGCGCCACCTAGGCACACAAAAATGGCCGCCACGGCCTGTAGGAACGTCGTAGAAACATGAAACCAAAACAGCCGTGTTTGTCTCATCAAGACCTAAAAATCACGCGCTGACACCCCTGACCTAAATCCAACAGGAAGTGAGATATTTGCCCTTTCAAAGTAAGATTTTGCCTTAAAACTGCCTTTCCTAAAAAATCATCTTCTCATACAGCGTTTATCCTATCGACTTCAAACTTGCACAGATTACAGATCAACTCCTTCTAATCAAAAGTTGTGCGTAACTTTTTCATTACTCGCTTCGTTTGGATTTTGTGGCCTCCATAAGGTGAGATGTCAGAAAAACGTCCTGACGATCTTCCAAAGCTGTCCCATAGGAAATGAATGGCAGCAGGGGGGAGAAAGAGACCAATCTTCGGGCTTTTTCTAGCATTTACAGCGTCTCCATACTTTGTGCTACAGACTCCATTCCAACTCTCAAATGTTGCCACAGGTCTCATCTATTCACTCTTGTTTTCATCGTTTTCATATCTTTTATCGTTTTTGATCTGTGCCTCTCAAAGTACCATGAGCAAAAGTGGAGAAATTCTCAGTTTACAATGGGTGTGTATTGCACGGAATGCTGTGAGCTAGAGTGGAGAGGGCTCTAAAAATCGTCTAAAACTTTTGTCTTTAACTCGCTGCCATGGCCACAATTTTCACTGTACAGACACAATTTATACCACAAAACGTAGGAAAATTTGTCCTGCTCGCAGATACAGTACAGGCCAAAAGTTTGGACACACCTTCTCATTCAATGTGTTTTCTTTATTTTCATGACTATTTACATTGTAGATTCTCACTGAAGGCATCAAAACTATGAATGAACACATGTGGAGTTATGTACTTAACAAAAAAAGGTGAAATAACTGAAAACATGTTTTATATTCTAGATTCTTCAAAATAGCCACCCTTTGCTCTGATTACTGCTTTGCACACTCTTGGCATTCTCTCCATGAGCTTCAAGAGGTAGTCACCTGAAATGGTTTTCCAACAGTCTTGAAGGAGTTCCCAGAGGTGTTTAGCACTTGTTGGCCCCTTTGCCTTCACTCTGCGGTCCAGCTCACCCCAAACCATCTCGATTGGGTTCAGGTCCGGTGACTGTGGAGGCCAGGTCATCTGCCACAGCACTCCATCACTCTCCTTCTTGGTCAAATAGCCCTTACACAGCCTGGAGGTGTGTTTGGGGTCATTGTCCTGTTGAAAAATAAATGATCGTCCAACTAAACGCAAACCGGATGGGATGGCATGTCGCTGCAGGATGCTGTGGTAGCCATGCTGGTTCAGTGTGCCTTCAATTTTGAATAAATCCCCAACAGTGTCACCAGCAAAACACCCCCACACCATCACACCTCCTCCTCCATGCTTCACAGTGGGAACCAGGCATGTGGAATCCATCCGTTCACCTTTTCTGTGTCTCACAAAGACACGGCGGTTGGAACCAAAGATCTCAAATTTGGACTCATCAGACCAAAGCACAGATTTCCACTGGTCTAATGTCCATTCCTTGTGTTTCTTAGCCCAAACAAATCTCTTCTGCTTGTTGCCTCTCCTTAGCAGTGGTTTCCTAGCAGCTATTTGACCATGAAGGCCTGATTCGCGCAGTCTCCTCTTAACAGTTGTTCTAGAGATGGGTCTGCTGCTGGGAGCTCTGTGTGGCATTCATCTGGTCTCTGATCTGAGCTGCAGTTAACTTGCATTTCTGAGGCTGGTGACTGGATGAACTTATCCTCAGAAGCAGAGGTGACTCTGGTCTTCCTTTCCTGGTCGGTCCTCATGTGTGCCAGTTTCGTTGTAGCGCTTGATGGTTTTTGCGACTCCACTTGGGGACACATTTAAAGTTTTTGCAATTTTCCGGACTGACTGACCTTCATTTCTTAAAGTAATGATGGCCACTCGTTTTTCTTTAGTTAGCTGATTGTTTCTTGCCATAATATGAATTTTAACAGTTGTCCAATAGGGCTGTCGGCTGTGTATTAACCTGACTTCTGCACAACACAACTGATGGTCCCAACCCCATTGATAAAGCAAGAAATTCCACTAATTAACCCTGATAAGGCACACCTGTGAAGTGGAAACCATTTCAGGTGACTACCTCTTGAAGCTCATGGAGAGAATGCCAAGAGTGTGCAAAGCAGTAATTAGAGCAAAGGGTGGCTATTTTGAAGAAACTAGAATATAAAACATGTTTTCAGTTATTTCACCTTTTTTTGTTAAGTACATAACTCCACATGTGCTCATTCATAGTTTTGATGCCTTCAGTGAGAATCTACAATGTAAATAGTCATGAAAATAAAGAAAACGCGTTGAATGAGAAGGTGTGTCCAAACTTTTGGCCTGTACTGTATGTTGACATGGAATCTCTCACACGTACACATTTTTGCTGAGTGGCTCCAAAGTGAAGGGAGCGCCGATTTTTTTCTCATTCACTCCCATGTAAACTCAGAGGAGAAATTTCTGGAAACAGCTTAGGTGCAACACATTTTAAACTCGCTCCCCTGACCACATTTTTGACTCGAGAAATATAAAACGTGGCACGTGCGTTCACGAGACGTGGCTGGCTCTCAAAATCACTTTATTTTCTTGCTTGGACCAACGGTTTGGGCATGCGAAGCATTTGTTCGAGGAGTTAAAACCCATTATAAACAGCCTTTGGTGAGCTGCTCTCCTTAGCTGTCTGTGTGTGCCACAGGTGCTGACAAGTCATTAATCGCCATGACAACGGCTGCACACACACACACAGCCACACGGCTCTCTCTGTCTGTCTCACAATCTTTAAAGGACAGATTACAGCAGCAGAAACTTCATTTGAAACAGCAAATACACATTATTAACCCCTACAGTGCCAAAATGGGCTCTCTAGCGCCACCTAGACGCACTAAAATGGCCACTGCAGCCCATAGGAATGTCGTATCAAGATCAAACCAAAACTGGTGTGTTTGACTTACAAATCACGCATTGACACCCATGACCTGATTCCAACAGGAAGTGAGCTATTTGTCCTTTCAAAGTAAGATTCCGCCTCAAACGTGGTCTCAAGAAAACACATCTCCTCCTACACCGTTTATTTTATCAGTTTTAAAGATGCACACATGCCACCTCAACTGCTACTAAACAGATCTTCTGTATAACTTTATCTCTCTCATCATCACATTATTTTCATGATTGGACCAACGGTTTGGGAATGGGAAGACCTTGTTCGAGGAGTTAAATCTCCACTAAAAGAGGTGTCTGTCTCTCTCTGCTCTTCTGCCAGGTGCGCCTACTTAATTACCATGGCAACCGCTGTCACACACAAACTCACAGAAACATGATGTCTGTGCGTTTCTAGATTTTACATTCAGACATGACAGAGGGAGCATCTCCATTTTAACCCTTTAGGTGCCAGAGTTAATTGAGGAAAATATTCCATTTTCATTTCAACATTTCAAAAGGCTGTGGCTTTAAAGTGGTGACAGATAAAGGCATACTGTAAATGAGAAAACTATTCATCGTGACCCAAAGTTTGTGATAGGAGTAAATTAACTCATCCAATTTGCATATTGTGGCATCACCAGCAGGCAGCCATATTGGATTTCATAAATCTCAGTCAAAAAACATTTTGAACACATTTACACAGTAGATTTATTTTGTTTTGTGTTGTTTTTGTCATGTCTTCCTCAAAATGAAGGAAGAGGAATCTGATGGGAATAAATTCGCCCATCTAATTTGCATAATGTGACATCACTTGTACATACCTACAGCTACAGAAAGCATTCAAACATCAAAACGTTCAGCTCTGTAAGGATTTTCTGATGTTTGTGGCAATATGTTTGATATTTCTAAATAATTCACAGTGATGACAAGCTGGGGGCGGAAACGGGCGCGAGTGCGAGGTCCCGCCAAACGCTGCTTGCAGCTTTAATTAGGGACCTCGGCCTGAAAGGGCGAGGACCCTCTTGTTCTTGTAGTGTTTATTATCATTATTATTAGGGACCTCGGCTGAAGGTCGAGGACCCTATTGTTTTTGGTGCGTTTATTAGGGACCTCGGCCTGAAAGGGCGAGGACCCTCTTGTTCTTGTAGTGTTTATTATTATTATTATTATTATTATTGTTTCTTTCTTTCTTTCAGCGTACGCGACTTTCAACTGGAATTTGACCCCCTAAACATGCTCAAAAACTCACCAAAATTGGCACGCATGTCAGGACTGGCGAAAAATTTTATAACATGAAAAAATTAATCTGAAAAGAGCCAAAATGGGCTCTGTAGCGCCACCTATCAGTCTGGACCACTAAAATGGCCGCTGCAGCCAGTAGGAACGTCGTAGGAAGATCAAACCAAAACAGCCGTGTTCGTCTCATCAAGACCTACAAATCACGCGCTCACACCCATGACCTAAATCCAACAGTAAGTGAGCTATTTCCTTTCAAAGTAAGATTTTTCCGAAAAAAAAGAAATTCCTTTAAAAAACATCTCCTCCTACACCGTTTATCGTATCGGCTTCAGACTCGCACAGATTATTCTTCAACGTGTCCTTATCAATTATTGTGCGTAACTTTTTCAATCCTCGACTGGTTTGGATGTTATGGCGCGTTTCAGGTGATGTGCGCCAAAACCTCCTGATGATTTGTTGTGCCACCTAGACACACTAAAATGCCCGGTGTGACGGGTAGGAACCACTTAGAAAGACCAAACCAAAACTGTCTCGTTCGTCTCATCAAGTCCTACAAATGTCGCACTGCAACCCCTGACCTAACTCCAACAGGAAGTGAGCTGTCGGTCTTTGAATGTAAGATGGCGTTTTTCACAAATTCTGTCGATCAAAAATTATTTGCTCCTACACCGTTTATCATAACTGCTTCAAACTTGCACAAATTACAGCTCTACCCCTGCTGAACATTACTTGTGAAGGACTTTGTCATAACTTGAACGGTTTGGATTTTAGAAGCGTTAGAAGGTGCAGGACACAACTCCTCATGATGATCTCTGGAAGAAAAGATGAGGGCCAACACACTGTAAACTTGTGATTAAGGTGACATTTTTCAGGCCATAGACATACAAGCTTTATATGTTTGCGTTCAGAACAAATTTATCTATCTGGTGATGCTTTCAGATTTAAGATGGGACCCACGGTTTGGCATCTGGAAGGATTTGTTTGAGAAAGTTTCAAGCCATTCTGCTCTGTGTCTGAGCTGCATGCAGTCCTTAATTAGCATAACAAAGGCTTCACTCTGACACACTGTCAGAGTGAAGTGTGTGTGGTCACACAGACATGACAGTATAACATTTACCAAACTCATCCCTAAAACTTTGTCATACTTATGTGACAATAATCATATGTGTATAATAACAGTAGAATTATGGCACACACAGACAGACACGAACACACAGAGACACACAGACAGACAGACACCCACACACACTCCACTCCCTTTTATTATACACATATGATTAGTGTCACATATGTATACAATCAGATATTAATTCAACATATTGTACACACACTCCACTCCCTGCACCCCCCTTCTCTCTCTTTCTCTGTCTCTCTCTCTCTCCCCCCTCTGTCCTCTTTCTCCCTTTTCTCCCTTTCTGCATGTCTAACTCGGTCGTCTATGTCTGTGTGTGTTATACTTCTACTGTTATTATACACATATGATTATTGTCACATATGTATACTATCAGATATTAATTCAACATATTGTACCACAATTGCTAGAATTATAATTTTAATATTATTGCTTTCATTAATGTTGTTGTAAGCTACTGTCATGATCATCTCTCCTGCATCTCTCTCTGTCTCCCCTTCTGTCTCATGGGGTCCTGAGGATAGACGGATGTTGTATGCTGTAAAGCCCTGTGAGGCAAATTGTGATTTGTGATATTGATTGATTGATTGATCGATATTTGTTTCTTGACTCAACAGCATTCAGTGACAGTATTTCAGTTACAGATGTAGTAAATTTAAAGACTCTGCAATGTTGCACCATTGCTCACTCAGAAATATTAACAAATAATTTGCAATATTAGGCTATAGGAATTATGTTCCATCAGTGTGACTAATAACATCATTGATAGAGATTATTAGTCATTGATAGTACGTCTTTGAAGGGTCATAAAGATTTTTAAAATGTAAACAATAAGACCTACATATTATGAGCATTAAACATTTCAGAGCTGATCTGACAGACTGACAGTCTGGTCCTTGTGCACAGTGTTATTAAAACAAATAAATATAACAACGACAGAGGTTTGATTTGATCATCACACATGTCAACGTTTCATTAGGTCACATGGCTTATGTCTACAAATTGCAAAATATATGCTCACAGCACCTTCATAAGAACCCTTTACAGTTTTTAAAACTGAGTTTGACTTATGATTCTGGCTATTGTGGTACAACATGTGGGAAGTATATATTAATATCTGATGGTATACATATGACAATAATCATATGTCTACAATAGCAGTAGAAGTATGGCACACACAGACAGACACAGACAGACACACACTCCACTCCCTGTTCTCTCTCTCTCTCTCTCTCTCTCTCTCTCTCTCTCCCCCCTCTCCTCTTTCTCCCTTCTCTCCCTCCCAACACACTGTAAACCTGTGATTAAGATGACATTTTTCAGTCCATAGACATACAAGCTTTATATTTTTGCGTTCAGAACAAATTTATCTATCTGGTGATGTTTTCAGATTGAAGATGGGACCCATGGTTTGGGATCTGGAAGGATTTGTTTGAGAAAGTTTCAAGCCATTCTGCTCTGTGTGTGAGCTGCATGCAGTCCTTAATTAGTATAACAAAAAACTCGCACACATTATTCTTCAACGTGTCCTTATCAATTATTGTGCGTAACTTTTTCTGTCCACAAATGGTTTGGATATAATGGCGTGTTACAGGTGATGTGCTCCCAACCCTCCTGAGGATTTGTTGTGCCACCTAGACACACGAAAATGCCCGCTGTGACGGGTAGGAACCACTTAGAAAGACCAAACCAAAACTGTCTCGTTCGTCTCATAAAGACCTACAAATGTCGCGCTGCAACCCCTGAACTCCAACAGGAAGTGAGCTGTCGGTCTTTGAATGTAAGATGGCGTTTTTCACAAATTCTGTCGATCAAAAATTATTTGTTCCTACACCGTTTATCATAACTGCTTCAAACTTGCACAAATTACAGCTCTACCCCTGCTGAACATTACTTGTGAAGGACTTTGTCATAACTTGAACGGTTTGGATTTAAGAAGCGTTAGAAGGTGCAGGACACAACTCCTCATGATGATCTCTGGAAGAAAAGATGAGGGCCAACACACTGTAAACCTGTGATTAAGGTGACATTTTTCAGTCCATAGATATACAAGCTTTATATGTTTGCGTTCAGAACAAATTTATCTATCTGGTGATGTTTTCAGATTGAAGATGGGACCCACGGTTTGGCATCTGGAAGGATTTGTTTGAGAAACTTTCAAGCCATTCTGCTCTGTGTCTGAGCTGCATGCAGTCCTTAATTAGCATAATAAAGGCTTCACTCTGACAGTCTGTGTGTCAGAGTGAAGTGTGTATGTGTGTGGTCACACACACATGAGGTTTTAAATTACTTTAAAAATGACCTTTAAAGTATTTCCATGTATTTTATCAATTTTATGTCTCTGAACCCAAGAGACTGACCTGGAGGGTTGCAGTAAATCACCTCATTTCAAGTACAAGTCAGTAACAGTGTTACAAACATCAGGAAAGAATATACATCTTTGAGGAAATGTTACATTCAACAACACAGTAGTCTCATCAAACACCTTTCTTTTGATGTAATTGACAGAAAAATTAAATGTAGTCTTTTTGATGCATACAACATTATGTATACTGAGTGCAATCTGTAACTTTGTCTGCCACAAACAGGAAGTATGTGAACGTGTGAGATATGTCAATATGTCAGCAAACTCTCTCTCTCTCTCTCTCTCTCTCTCTCTCTCTCTCTCTCTCTCTCTCTCTCTCTCTCTCTCTCTCTCGTGTCCTGTTACTGCATGTCAGTAACTTGGCCTCTTCTCCAGAGCCTTTGTGCTCCACTGTCTTGCAGGTTAACTTCTATCACAAACTGTCAAAGTTTCATTAGGTCACATGGCTTATGTCTTCAACTTGCAAAATATCCGCTCACACCACCTTCTTAAGAACCCTTTACAGTTTTTAAAACTGAGTTTGACTTATGATTCTGGCTATTGTGGTACAACATGTGGGAAGTACGTATTAATATCTGCTAGTATACATAGGTGACACTACTCATATGTGTATAATAACAGTAGAAGTATGGCACACACAGACACACACACAGACAAACACACACACTCACACACACACACACACACTATCTCTCTCTCTCTCTCTCTCTCTCTCTCTCTCTCCTCCTCTGTCCACTTTCTCTCGTCTCTCCCACTCTGCATGTTGAGAACTGGGCCGTCTATGTCTGTCTGTCTGTGTGTCATACTTCTAGTGTTATTATACACATATTATTAGTGTCACATATGTATACAATCAGATTTTAATTCAACATTTGTAGGTCTTAGTATATATTTGTGTCTGTTTGCTGCACTTAGATCCTCAAAGCAGCCAGTACACATCACTCAAGCTTTCACTAGGTCACATGATTTCAAATGAATATGGATGTGTTGTTTGATCATCACACATGTCAAAGTTTCATTAGGTCACATGGCTTGTGTCTACAAGTTTCAAATTATGAGCTCACACCACCTTCATAAGAACCTTGCATTTTTAACCCTGCGGGACATCTTATAAAAAATCACACCTGTCCCCTTTGGAACGGTGTGGACAACTAAAAAATATTAAATATTAATATATTTCTCTACATTTTTGCTTAAATCTTTTAACCAAGTTGTACTCAGATTATGCATATCAAATATTCATTCCTTTTGAGGATTTTCACAATTTATTTGCCATTTTATTTACATGAAGTCACTGTTACTTTAATGAAAAAAAAACATGAATTAAGATTAACTATATAATAAATGTTGGATGGATTTTTATTTTATTTACCACAGTCTGTGATATGTGAATGATAAATAACAACACCAATTTTGATGCATTATCATTTTTGGGGGCAGTTTCTATTTTTCAATAAAAATAGACACTGTTCCCCTTCAGGACTTTTTTTTGTCTTTGTTGAAAAACAACCATAAAAATTTTTTTTTTTTTTTTTGATTTTTAACTCCTAGTCAGAGTATACATACCAAATATTAATTGTGGGTGTATGTATGAGAGAGAAAGACAGGGAGAGAGAGATAGACAGAGAGAGAGAGAGAGAGAGAGAGAGAGAGAGAGACATGGAGAAAAAAAATAATGTAACCTTAGAGCAACCTGCAGCTCATAATTTGCAAATTTTAGCGACACAATAACACTCACACACACACAAACACTCCACTCCCTCTCCCCCCTCTCTCTCTCTGTCTCTCTTTCTCCCCCCTCTCTCCTCTCTCTCCCTTCTCTCCCTCTCTGCTTGTCACTAACTGCCGTACTGCATATCAGTAACTCGGCCTCTTCTCCAGAGCCTTTGTGTTCCACTGTCTTGCAGGTTAACTTCTATCACAGCGGTGCCTGGATAGTGTGGTGTGTGTGGTTGTGTTGCTGCTGTGGTGTCAAATGCGTCCTGCTGATTCTGTTATCATTAGTCATTAGTCAAACTGAACTTGAAGTGCCTGTGCTGTCACCTAAGTACGTGGTCATTAATTAGCATAACAATGGCTTCACTCTGACAGACACAGGCCTGTGTGTGTTTGTGTGTGTGTGTTGTTTGATCATCGCACATGTCAAAGTTTCATTAGGTCACATGGCTTAGGTCTGCAACTTGAGCTGGGGGACGACGGCGGGGGGCCGAGGTCCCTCCCAACGCTGCTTGCAGCTTTAATTATTATTCTTTCTTTCATCCGCCGCCACTTTAAACTGGAATTTGACCCCCTGAACATGCTCCAAAACTCACCAAAATTGGCACGCATGTCAGGACTGGCGAAAAATTTTATAAAATGAAAAAATTAATCTGAAAAGTGCCAAAATGGGCTCTCTAGCGCCACCTATCAGTCTAGACCACTTAAATGGCCGCTGCAGCCAGTAGGAACGTCGTAGGAAGATCAAACCAAAACAGCGTGTTTGTCTCATCAAGACCTACAAATCACGCACTTTCGCACTGACCTAAATCCAACAGGAAGTAGGCTATTTCCTTTCAAGTAAGATTTTCCTAAAAGAAATTCCTTTAAAAACATCTCCTCCTACACCGTTTATCATATCGACTT